>NC_036863.1:15243257-15543257 GCF_002910315.2 Salvelinus sp. IW2-2015
AACCAATGAGGAGATGGCACGTGGGTATATGCTCCTAAAAACCAATGAGGAGATGGCACGTGGGTATATGCTCCTAAAAACCAATGAGGAGATGGGAGAGGTGGGAACCAAGTTCTAGGCGCTCTTCGACGCGCGCAAGCGGTGTGGGTGCAATGATTGAATAACATGTATGTGTACATTTATTTTGGTCAGCATGTAAGGCGCTACAGAGGGTAGTGCATACGGCCCAATATATCACTGGGGTCAAGTTTCCTGCCATCCAGGACCTATATACTAGGCAGATGTCAGAAGAAGGCCCAAAACATTGTCAAGGACTCCGTCACCCAAGTCATAGACTGTTCTCTCTGCTACCACACATCAAGCGGTACCAGAGTGTCAAGTCTAGGTCCAAAAGGCTCCTTAACACCTTCTATCCCCAAGCCATAAGACTGCTAAACAATTAATCAAATGGCCTCACTATTTACATTGAACCCCCCCTTTGTTTTTACACTGCTGCTATTCGCTGTTTATTATCTATGCATAGTCACTTTACCCCTACCTACATGTACAAATGACCTTGACTAACCTGTACCACGCACATTGACTCGGTACCAGTACTCCCTGTGTATAACCTCGGTACTTTTTATTGTATTTTTTACTTTAGTTTATTTAGTAAATATTTTCTTAACTCTTTTTCTTGAACTGCATTGTTGGTTAAGGGCTTGTAAGTAAGCATTTCACGGTAAAGTCTACCCTTGTTGTATTCGGCGCATGTGACAAATACAATTTTATTTGAAATTTGATTCGATTACTCCACGTTGAACCGATACACTAGGCTCAGCCACGTTGGCCTGGGCTACATTGATAAGCGGCCATTGTTGTTAGTGCCGACCAATGTGTGTAGCAGATACCGGTGAGCTAAGGCTTGCCTGACAGCTGAATAATAATGTCACACTGCTAGCAGAGATGTGTTGACTTAGTGAGGCCAAAAGCCTTAATCCGCCTCACTTCCTGGTCCAAAGGATGCTCGCTGTGCGCTGAAAAGAGCTGAGTTGAAAGGGAGTCCCCTGTGACACTGCCTCTGGGGACAAGGCCATTGGCCAGACTTCATTGGCTCACTTGAGCTTTTCCTCACTAGTGTTTCACAAAACTGAGCCTTTTCACAACCTATATATCTAAATCTAACAAAGTGATTTGGCTTTATCTTTTCATGTCTGTGTTTCCCAATGGGAGTCATCTACTACATAGCCTTAGATCCTGTTGGAACTGATTGGAACATGCCAATTTCTATTGGGCAATGTGATAATGGCTGAAACACATTGTAGCACAGCCAGAGACGGTCACTTACTCTTTAGCAACACAATTGTGGTGTTCACAGGCCAGAGTGTGTGAGAAGGCAGCAGGGAGCTCATAAAGTCTCCATCATGGGCCTCCCAGCAGCATTCAGTCCACTCATTGAGATCCTATCGGCCCTAGAACAGCAGGCCAAGCACAAATCCCAGTGCTCCCATTGTTTTCCTCTCCAGCAGTGGCCCCCCATAGCCGATCTCATTAATTGCCTTTTGTTTGCACTCCTGAACAAAGGCATCTTGTGCAGTGGGGCAGCAACTCCGAATGCCTGAACAGTTAGGCCAGTTGAATGCATAAATAGCCTATACATCCCCATATTCATCTCTCTATTCTGGACACTTAAGCTCTGTGAAGCTGATTATTTTTACATAAAATACTCTGGTTTCATACTGTGGTTTCATGACTTCCTGGTTGTTAACAGGCATATGATTTGATGCATTTTTTATCACCCATGATTCTGTTGCAAGGTATTCCTTTAATAATGTAATTCTCACTGGCATTAACAGAAACTGTAGGCAGAATTAACGAGCATCTTTGCTGACTCAAAGATGAAGGTTCACACCTCTAGACATCTATATATTTATAGGTAAAATTAACCTCAGTTAAGTCTTTCGTTCCATAAAAGTCATTATTTTGCATATACTGGCCATGCAGGAAGTGCTCTATGGCAACCCAATGAAAAATGTGTCCTCTTTCCACTTGCTTTCACTGTGATTCGGTAGCAATGATGGATGTCAACGGGGTAGGGCCTTTAAATCAAGGCCGCCAACCCCCATTACTCCATGAATAGACTCTTGAAAATGATAGGCAGTTACGCAAGACTTGATTCAGAAAACAAATAACAAGGGGTGAGGTTTGAACATGTAGACTAACTAAACATGGTGTGAGGCATTCATACAGACTATTCAAACTAGACTTGTTTTATTTTGTATTTATTTACTGACAAAATAGTAGTGTCTACATTTTATTCCGGTGTAGAGCTGTCCACAATCATTACTATCGAATGAGGGAGTCTGGGTTCAGACCATATCCTGCTCCACCTAAAAGATCCATACTTGGACAAAATATTTATTTTGACCAGATTTGAAGTAGACCTAGACTCAATAAATATGGCTCTATATTTTGTTAAATGCTGTGGGCAGCAGTTCTGGCCTGTTTAATTGTTAGTTAGTAAGCAGTTAGTGTGGAGTGAGTGCGGGGGAGTGTAGAATGTGAGGTCACCCAAAGCTTTTGACATCGTGGGGACAACCAACCGGTAGTGCTGAGCGATTAGTGCTTTTTGAGGTTGGTTCAGTTTCTGTTAATAATCCGAATAAAACTGAATAAAACAATTGATAAAAGTCCCATGATAGTAGTGACTGCCCATTACTGCTTATCACTTATTAATCAACATTTATTCACATTATTTTAATAAAATATTTCAGTTGTTGTGTATATTACATTAGTTTTATTTGATTACTTTATTTTCATTCCAAGTCATCATCTCATCTCTATAGAGCTGCTGCCTATGCTCTGACAAAATCATTATTTTAGTAGATCTTCTAAGTAAATAAGACATACTTTTATGACTGCTGAATACCAACTATCAATCACTTAGATCATGTATTTTCAGGTAGAGAGATACCACCCGAAGCAACTGCTCACTATCCTTCTCGATAACGCATTCTTCTCTCTTTTAAGGAGCATGCTAAAAGAAACACGGACTGGACAAGTAGACACGCAATGGATTGTAAGCATGTATGGTCATTGTAGTTAATTACCACGTTTTCTGCGCTAATCTATGTAGAATATTGGCCTGTTGGAAACTACAATTACTACTACATAGCACAGTTCGGGATTGATCTGATTTATCTCTAGAGAAAACGTGCAATGTGCGCACTGAGCTCACAGCACAGAAAGAACTGAACTTAATGGAATTCAAATAATCGATCAATTAGTTGTTTAAAAATTAAAAATAACTGACATTTCTGTTAATCACTCAGCACTAACAACTGGTCACAGGTGATGCAGAGTTTTGATAAGCGTGGACAGGGAAAAGGGTCACTTTCCAAAAGGAACCTCATTTGAGGTCAACTAACGACAACAGTCATAACATTCCCTGTTCATTTATTTACTGTCCATTTTGATAATCCTTGCTAGTTAGAATACCCTTGTCCAAATTATATTTTAAAAAGTGCCTTGCTCAGAGGCAATTATATTGTTCTGCTAAGATATAGTCTATGTAGTAAATGTCAATTAAAGTGTTTACTACAGTATGGTTTGTATTTTAATGTTTGGCATCACAAAATTACTGTGTTCTGACTTTTCTGATGGAAGACGCACTCTTACCACCCACTATCCCAACGCTAAAGACTGCTAAATTCCACAACCTAGGATATATAACTGAATAAATCAGGACTATTTCATAACCATTTCCAGACTAGATACTAACACAATGCTCTCCTATTCCAAAAAGGATTGCTCTCCTATATCAAAAATTGCGTGCTTTGAAGGATTGCGACATCAAAGTGTGCAGTTCCCTGGTGAGCGATCCCAGCGACTGACCCAGTGAGCAGGCCTTTAGAACAACATGTGTACAAAAGCATACTCCAGACTCAAATAGTTAGCATAGGCAGTCTGAGGAGCAGGGCAGAGAATGTTGCTGAGCAACAGGTGGGAGAAAAGGGGATAACCATCTGAGCCTCATGCTACCACTGACAACCCCAAAGGACCCCTGCTTCCATCACCTGCTCGGGAGGAATCCCCCACGGGTTTCCATGGGAAATGCCGGACAAACGCGCTGCATAGCAAAACTGCTGAGCGCTCCATGCAGCCCATTCTGTGGCCGAATTTAACGCTAGCAATGTAGTCACACTCATGCCATCACAGGAAGTAAGACATACTGTTCAATGTTACAATGCAACCTGGTGGTTGGACACAATGGTGAGTCACAGAAGTGCGTTCATGGCAAAAATAGAGGACAGCTGTTGACCTTTGTCACCTGCCTGTTTTTGCAAACCTAAGTGCTCTGTGGTGTTCTGTTTGATAAAGCAAAAGTGCACCTTCGATTGCCCTCCATTTTTTTGCCTCAAACTTAAAATTGGAAAAGGGGGGGAAACATCAAGAATTAAGGATGGAAAAAGTTGCATACAAACATGAAATTGGCAGGGACTTTTTTCAATATACCATTTGCCTTTCTCTGAAGCTCTGAAAGACAATGATTTACATGGCAGATTACACACTGTTTACATGTCAAGACAGAGTCACAAAAAAGAAACACGCTCGCATCTGGATCTTGATCCAGAGAGAAAATGATTTTGTTCACTAGACAGATGTGTAGTGCACCGCTGAGGTGTGTTCATAACCCCATCTCCAAACCAAAGAGAACGATCACCAGTCTMTGTCTTATGGTCTCTTGCTATGCTTGTTCTCATCTTCTGTATATCATGCAATGGAGAATTCCTTGGAAGATGCACTTTAATGATACAGGTTAACAGTATTATTACAGTCCTAGCTGAGTAATTCTAGCATAACTCAGCTAACCAAGATCTTTTTTTTTAAGCCCTTTAAATGGGAAATAATTATGGCCAAACTCATTAGTCACACTAAGGAGAATATCCCGTCAATTACTGGGGAGTGTCACTGGTCTGCATATTGCTCCCAGTATGGAATGTCCAGACTCCGATGGAATCTTTGCAGCTGCACATAGCAATTATAGTGACCCCACCCCTGATAAGTGATGTCTCCAACCGATTGGCCAACTGCTGTCTGATCTCTAAACAAGCGTCCAGCTAAACTCTGGGGGAAAACCATCAAATTGAGTGGGCATCGGTAGGTTTAACCAATATACAGTACTCTACGCTACCTTCATTGCTCACATCTGGGGCCACTTGTAGATCTGTTCGTTTGACCACGAGACCTTCCGAGTCCTGTCATTCCCAGGTCTGTCTCGAAACATTGGGCTAACCTACGCCCTGAAACCACAGTATGCTGCCCAAAGTCATATGCAGGATGATCCTGAGTGTTGATGATCTGAAATAAAACTGCATGGTTGGCCAGTTCCGCATGAATGACCCTCAGAGCGGGGAATTAATTACACTGAGAATCGGGGGAGGCTATTTAGAGGGACTCATCAGCCCAGAGATATAGATTCCCTCTGAAAGTGTGGTGAAAATGCACAAACCCATAAGATCATTGTTCTGGCTCAAACCGGATACAACCGGAATGGATGGGTCTGAGGAGGCTGGGGGGAAACTTTTGTGTTTTTCCTCTCCTCATCCAAAGGGCACACTCCGAGACCCTGTGTGAGCACCATCAAATAACTCGTCCTGCCTACTAAAAGGCTTTTTTCTACCATTCTTTTCTACCATTCTACCATTCTTTTCTACCATTCTTATTTATTTTCTCAATAAATTATTTGTTGGCTTTATTCTGTCACTCTGCTGTTTTATGCGTTCAATATTTCAAGAGCCGCACATCTGTGCTCTCATTGTTCTTTCAGAAAGACTATAAGACATGTCTTCATCGTACCAGCAGTGCATACTGGAAATGAAGAACACAGGTCAAGCGTAGCAAATCTTCTTATGGTGCCGCCTGACCAGATTGTTCCACCAGGGTCATTGTACTTTCATCTAAAATGTGCAGGGCTGTCTGGATATATCTCTCAAAACAATTTATTTTCATGGTTTGTATTCAACATTCTACATGGGTATGCAAGCAGCCTATGTTTTAAGATGTGGGTTTTTACAGTGTGGGCCTTAAAATGTAAATGGATGAGGGGGGGATATGAAAAGATGAGGCTGTACAGCTTTCCGTTAATTGTGACTGTGTGTGTGAAATGTATATGCATAGAGGGTCCTATCAATCAATGACAGAGCACTGTTTTTAGAAAGGAATGTTAGTGGAGACACGACAAATTCTGCATCTAGGCCTAGTGCTTCATATTCATCCTTTGAGCTTTTGCCATGACAAAATAGATGAATAACAAAGAAAACATGTAATTTTCTATCACAATCTATTATAATCCTGACTTCAAACGTATTATTGTTGCTTCTATTGGGATTAAATAGGTTTTAAAAGGACAAGTTTAATCTGTCTTTTTCTCATCTCCCATGTTGCCACGATACATTTGCTTTGTTCACAAGTCGTAATTTCTATATCTCTATATCATCTAGAGTGGTCTTGAATTCATTCCAGCGTTACAATGAACCTCTTCTATATGGCTATGGTGAATGTACTAGTATCTTTGTTGTGGTGTTATTCCACATTGTGAGAATCTCTTTTAAGCCTCACACAATCATCCCCAATAATAATGTCTGATTATTCTGCCTGTGTGAAACCTCTCCAAGGTCTTGTTGGCTCCTTTTAAGGTTATCTTGTAAGACCTGATAATGACCATTGTATAAACATGTTCAACTCGGGAAGTCGGACTATCTAGGAGGAAATGGCAGATGAGATAGTGTGGTCATTTTGGGATGTCTCTGCTGCATTTCACATTAGAATAAGACTAGAATGTTGAGAAACTGACAATTTAGTTTAATTGCAACCTTCCTGCCTTAGAAATGAGCTAGATGTGACAAATTTGATGAGTTGTTCCACATCTTTTTTTCTGTCCTATTCACTTTTTCTTTCCAATGGCTGACACGGCGGTGTTTATGAAAATCTATTCAAATTTCTGTGCACTTCCACGCGTTGGCCTTTTCTTTTTTTTCTTTTTTACCTGCTAACGTCACCAGTTCAGGCAAGCACCCTTATCAGCCCCTATAGGCTCTGCTACTAAAATGGACTCTTAAGCACACGGATGCCTAAACTCTCTCTACAGCTCTGAGGATGCGGCCTTGTCTAGCGTCCGGTTACAGTGATGACAAATGCCCGCCAAACCTCTGAGTCACAATAAAAATGACTCAAATTGTTTTTCTTTTTCTACAGCTTGCTGTAGCATGGTTGACAAGTAAGTACTACAGGCAGTACACCCTCTTACGAAGCTCAGTCTAGGGCCACCATGTTACTAACTCGCCACCAATGTCTGGCATGCCGACAAATATCTCAGGCACTTACCCAGGGTATGCACTCACACACGTGTGGCAGCTGTACTGTGTACATGCTGTATCTGGGCTTCTACCGTGTTCTCAGGCACGACTCATGGCAAACCAAAAACCTAGGGTTTCCCATGTCCCAGTGATACATTCTGACAGGATTAGGAAATGCCATTAATGTCGCTCGATATCAAAGATTTCAGTGCTCACTGAGTATTTTATACATGCTTGGTCCGACACTTTCTCAGGCTTAACTGATGATGAAGTTTTAATGGAAGTGCTCCAGACTAGGTCAGCTGAAAGCTATCATGAAGATATGTTCTTATGTCTGGCTATACTTAGTCTTGTCTCTGCTTATAATTATTACTTGGTATGAACTAGTAAAATTATGTGATAGCAATTGATATTTTTTGGTCCTTCAAATATAGCAACACAAATGCTGCTTCTTGTTTCAATGAATCCCAAATAAACCATACAAATAGTTAAGTAATTATTGAGTGATTACCATTTCACCATGTCATTTCTAAGTAAGTGCCAGGTAAATAGCATACTGTAAAATAAAGAGTATCCTATTAAGAGCATTAATGGGACAAAGGAATTACTGAGGTTATACTTGCTCAGTTAATGTTACACTGCCGCATCTCTGCTGCATAAAATCATCCTTTTTACCAGTTAGGCCTAATACTGTAGCCCAAGTGTTAACCCCAACACCAGGTCACCAGATGGTCTGGTTACAATCTACCAACACTATCTGACCAGTCAGCTAAATGTACATTGCAAGTCGGATGCTAATGGTGGCTTTTCAAAAGTAGACAGGATATTTATTCTACTAAGACCTTCCTTTGTTTGACACAAATCAATAATCATTTATTGTAGCTCTGTCTGTTCTCTATCGCCTACTCACCATCATTCTGACGTTCAGTGAACTTGCTAACGCCTACATACCTCGTTTGAAGAGAGAGGCTTTATTGTGAAATACATTCAATTTGAAACTGTAGTTGTAGGTTGTAGGCCTACCTATCAGCTGCCTAAATAAGAACCTTGGACCAATTTACTGAAACTGTGTATTACCAAACATGTCATACTTTGATGGATTATTTGTGATGGCATGGCAGTCTTCAATGGACTACATTTCCTGAGCTTGAGATGGTCATAAGAATGATTTAGCATGATTTGATGCCGAGTTTCTGCCTGATGATGAATAATTTGTGGCATTTGTGTCACTGGGCTGATAAAGCATCTGGGCCGATTACCTCGGGTAGAAACGTGAGAGACACTGCAGTGAGAAGTCACAGAGAACTCCCAAACACCCCTACTCCACCCCCCTTACTCACCGCAATGCTACTCAACAAAAACTCCCTTTGTCTGACTGCCAACATTTTTGTCAGGCCTTAGCACAAGACTTGCACATCCCTTCACAGAGGCCAACTACATTTCCTGAGCTTGAGATAGTTATAAGAATGATTTAGCTTGATTTGATGCTGAGATTCTGCCTGATGATGAATCATTTCTGGCATATGGTCACTGGGCTGATAAAGCATCTGGGCCGATTACCTTGGGTAGAAACGTGAGAAACACTACAGTGAGAAGTCACGATGCACTCCATATTTTCATACCTTCATATCGTTCCTGTGCCATACAGTATTACTGGCAGTGCGCACAAGGGCCACTATTTCTTTCTGAATGGAAAAAAATGTTGGCAGCAGGGATCTTGATCCAGGAGGGGATTGATTCTCTGCTGTAACCAAGAAGCTTGATCGAGCAAGCTAGCCACTTAAATAGCAAGTTAGCAAACCAAATGCATAACTGGAGCCCTGAGCTGGTGATCATTTATTTGGCACATAGATAGTCAGATAGTTAATTTTAGGGTGCACCAAACCCCCAAAAAGAGAACTATACCGCCCAAACCTACCCCTACTCCACCCCCCTTACTCACTGCAGATGGGTTCTGACTTCTAAACTTGAAATAAATCAAATCAAAATCAAATTAAATTTTATTGGTCACATACACATGGTGAGCAGATGTTAATGCGAGTGTAGCTAAATGCTTGTGCTTCTAGTTCCGACAGTGCAGTAATATCTAACAAGTAATCTAACAATTTCCCAACAACTACCTAATACACACAAATCTAAAGGAGTGGATGAGAATATGTACATATAAATATATGGATGAGCGATGGCCGAGCGGCATAGGCAAGGTGCAATAGATGGTATAAAATACAGTATATACATATGGTATGAGTAATGTAAGATATGTAAACATTATTAAAGTGGCATTATTTAAAGTGGCATTGTTTAAAGTGACTAGTTATCCAAAATTGGGAGATAATATGGCCGGCATTTGATTGAATGGAATTCTAGGTTGGGTGAGCAGAAGGACTTGAGTTCCTGTATGTTGTTATGATTACACCATGAGTCATTAATCATGAAGCATACACCCCCGCCCTTCCTCTTCCCAGAGAGGAGTTTATCTCTGTCGGTGCGATGCATGGAGAAGCCCGGTGGCTGAACCGATTCCGACAACATATCCCGAGAGAGCCATGTTTCTGTGAAACAGAGGATGTTACAATCTCTGATGTCTCTCTGGAAGGCAACCCTTGCTCAAAGTTCATCTACCTTGTTGTCAAGAGACTGGACATTGGCGAGTAGTATACTCGGGAGCGGTGGGCAAGGTGCACGTCTACGAAGCCTGACCAGGAGGCCGCTCCATCTGCACCTTCTGCTGTGCCGTTGTTTTGGGTCAGCTTCTGGGATTAGGTCCATTGTCCTGGGTGGTGGTCCAAACAGAGGATTCGCTTCGGGAAAGTCGTAATCCTGGTCGTAATGTTGGTAAGTTGACGTCACTCTTATATCCAATAGTTCTTCCCGGCTGTATGTAATAAGACTTAAGATTTCCTGGGGTAACAATGTAAGAAATAATACATAAAAAAACTAAATACTGCATAGTTTCCTAAGGACTCGAAGCGAGGCGACAATCTCTGTCGGCGCCATCTTGCAAATATTGTTAATCATCAGGTATCCTATGGAAATGAGGAGTGCCACAGCCTGGTTCCTACACCAAAAGTTACTGGTTATCTGTAGGAGGAATGTATATGGTGGAGTCAATTAAGCTTGGAATGTAATGAGTAAAGGAAAGGCGATCACATAGTTGCAGTCACAGATAAGGGTGGAGAGCTGTGGATTAGTGAGGAATGGGGACCGAGGTCAGGTCACATTAAGGGAGAAGGAACAGTTAATTACCTGCATCACTTAACTTCTTCCCTAGCAATAAAGACGTAATGTTTAGAGGGAAGGAGGAGACTTCATCCAAATTGGGGTATATATACTTGTGCTGGTGGAACCATGTCTTTGTCTCTTCAGCTGTCTAATCCTTTGGGTGAATAAACTTGGTTTGAGCTTTACTAATCGTCTGTGAGTTTTTACTTGGTTCATTTAGAACCTAACACCGCAATGCTGCTCAATGGGTTCTTGAGTGGCGCAGCGACCTAAGGCACTGCATTTCAGTGCTACAGGCGTCACTATAGACCCTGGTTCGATTCCAGGCTGTATCACAACCGGCCGTGATTGGGAGTCCCATAGGGCGGAGCACAATTGGCCCAGCGTCGTCAGTGTTAGGGTTTTGCCGGGGTAGGCCGTCATTGTAAATAAGAATTTGTTCTTAACTGACTTGCCTAGTTAAATAAAGGTTAAATAAAAAAATATTAATAAATAAAAACTTTCTTTGGATGACCACCAACATTTTTGTCAGGTCTTACCGCAAGAATCGCACAACACTACTAGGAGGCCGTACAACCACATACATGGCTCTTGCATACCGGTCTCTTTCGCAAGGCCCTACATCAAGAGAACGCCTCGGCGAGGATTAGTTATGGTCAACAAAATGATTGGGATGTCTTTTTTTATCACAAGGCTGGTGTCATCTGCCCTTCATACTGTAGAAGACACTTAAGAACTCAGCTGGCTGCTGCGAGGGATTGAAGTCATTGTCAGTTCTGCAGATCACAGGAAGGAGAGTATTTTGACTGTCAGCTTGGCTGTTGGTGATAGACTTGTTTTAGGAACGAAAAGTGTTCTCGCTGAAAATGCCAAATTGCCTTTTCAGAAGGGTAGAAAAGCGGTGAGGATGGTGCTGAAACTAGTCAGTTGTCGTCAATGTGTATTTRAGATTTAAGATGAACAAATGCATTTTCAGATAATGCCAATAGTTTCTATTTTACTATGCTTAGATATGAATATGTTTAATCTCGAATCATATATTTAGAGTTGCTTGAATACAAGCCCAATGCTTTGGAATGAACAGCGTTCAAACACCTGAGGCTGTCATATGATTCTGCCATCTGGCTATTTATAGAGAGAGTAATTGCCTTTGTGACAGTATGGTAAACAGAGGATGAATCCAAAGCGATTATCTGGCTATGACTCCTAGCATGTAGCCCAGACTTCCCTTGCCTTTTCAGACAGGCAGTGCTTCAGCAGCATTCACTCTATTATCTGTGCCCTGCCATTAATGAATCTGTAATTATTTCCCTAAATTGACAGCATCCCAATGTGTGATTGATGGCGGTTCCTCCTGACCTATTGATGTGCTGGCTCTGTCTGAATCTATTGAATGAACACAGGGAGGAAAACCACTCCGGCGTTCTTCCCCTAGGGATCACGTGACTACAGATAAAGATCGGCAAACAGGAAATCGCCAAAACACTGCCCTAAACTCAGACAGCCAATTGATGAGCATTTCAAAGATTATCCCGCAGACACAGAAAAAACATTGCATGATAACGTCTTGGCAAAACAAACAGATTTCAACTGCTACTGACAAGGTGAAATATCACTTCCAGACTTATTATGCCATATCTCACAACAGAAAAAAGTGACATCTCTGAGAAATATAAATAAGTGTTGTGCTCGATCAAAATTCCCCAAAATTACACCAAGGCCTACAGATGGGCTTAATGCAACAACAACAACAAATCTGAGACGAGCCAAAACTGATGTTATATTTTAATGGGGGGTTTTGGCCAACTACCTTCAACCTAGCAGCCAGGCTCTAGACCTATTTTTATTTTTTATCAATGCCTCTTCCACACGATAGTCTTATTAACATTTGAAGAATGCACGTGCTTGCCATTCCTGGAACATAACCATGTCCATTTTCAACTTTCCTCTCAGCATCTGCTACTGCTTACCAAAAGGAGAAAAAATATATAAAAGCAGGGTAGTGCCTACTTCAATAACCTTTCAAGTTCTTGGTGCGAAGTTCAAGTGGATTTCTATCTCATGAAAGGCCATTCAAATCCACCTTTTCTGTTATGCTTTATTTCTTAGTCAACTACCCTTTCATTCTCTTTAAGACCAACTTAAAACAGGTGAGTGGGAGGGGTGAAGTAATTCACAGTACATTAGAAGTTTTTTCCTCCGTATGCTTTTTATTCACAATGCCGCATTTGCTGCTAACAAACAGTGTCTGGGGTTTGGGAGGGACGCCATAGATATTTCTGGTCACTCGTGCCTTCTCCCCAAACCCATCCACCCACTCCTGCTCAGCTGTTTCGGGCCATTCCATTGTTGGAATCATGTGCTTTGCTGCCTTTATCCCATGCATGGTCCTTTGTGGCGCGGTTATCCAAGGTACAGTGCATTTGGAAAGTATTCAGACCCCTTTTTCCATATGTTGTTATGTTACAGCCTTATTGTGTTACGCTACAGCCTTAAAATTGATTAAATATGTTTTTTCCTCATCAATTTACACACAATACCACATAATGACAAAGGAAAAACAGATTTTGGAAAATTTGCAAATGTATTACAAATACAAAACAAAACCTTATTTATAAAAGTATTCAGACCCTTTGCTATGAGACTCGAAATTGAGCTCAGGTGCATCCTGTTTCCATTGATCAACCTTCGAGATGTTTCTACAACTTGATTGGAGTCCACCTGTGGTAAATTCAATTGATTGGACATGATTTGGAAAGGCGCACACCTGTCTATATAAGGTCCCACAGTTGACAGTGCATGTCAGAGCAAAAACCAAGCCATGAGGTCAAAGGAATTGTCTGTAGAGTTCAGAGACAGGATTGTGTCAAAACACAGATCTGGGGAAAGGGTACCAAAACATTTCTGCAGCATTGAAGGTCCAACAACACAGTGACCTCCATCATTCTTAAATGGAAGAGGTTTGGAACCACCAAGACTCTTCCTAGAGCTGGCCGCACAGCCAAACTGAGAAATCGGGGGAGAAGGGCCTTAGTCTGGGAGGTGACCAAAAACCTGATGGTCACTCTAACAACGCTCTACAGTTCTTCTATGGAGATGGGAGAACCTTCCAGAAGGACAACCATCTCTGAAGCACTCAACCAATTACGCCTTTATGGTAGAGTGGCCAGACGGAAGGCACTCCTCAGTAAAAGGCACATGACAGCCTGGTTGGAGTTTGCCAGAAGGCACCTAAAGACTCTCAGACCATGAGAAACAAGATTCTCTGGTCTAATGAAACCAAGATTGAACTCTTTGGACTGAATGCCAATCGCCACGTCTGGGGTAAACCTGGAACCATCCCTACGGTGAAGATTGGTGGTGGTAGCATCATGCTGTGGGGATGTTTTTCAGTGGCAGAGACTGGGAAACTAGTCAGGATCGAGGGAAAGATGAACAGAGCAAAGTACAAAGAGATCCTTTATGAAAACCTGCTCCAGACTGGGGTGAAGGTTCACCTTCCAATAGGACAACGACCCTAAGCACACAGCCAAGACAGCGCATAAGTGATACTTATGTAAATGTGATATTTCCGTTTTTCATTTTTTATAAATTAGCAAAAATGTCTAAAAAACATGTTTTACTTTGTTACTATGGGGTATTGTGTGTGTAGATTGAAAAACAATTTAATCAATTTTAGAATAAGGCTGTAACCTAACAAAATCTGGAAAAAGTCAAGGGGTCTGAATACTTTCAGAAGGCACTGTAAATAACTACTATTGTGGTCTTGTTGTTGGCCAATGATTAGCTTTAACTTCAGTGTAACTTCTAAATGCTGAGATGAATCTGCATGAATCGTGCATAATACATTATTCAAAATGTCAATTCAAATTGTTGTCAAAACCTAACCTCAGTATAGATTAACTGCAAACTAGAGGTCGACTGATTAATCGGAATGGCCGATTAATTAGGGCCGATTTCAAGTTTTCATAACAATCGGTAATCGGTATTTTTGGACACCGATTTGCCATTTTTTTTTTTTTTTTACACCTTTATTTAACTAGGCAAGTCAGTTAAGAACACATTCTTATTTTCAATGACGGCCTAGGAACGGTGGGTTAACTGCCTTGTTCAGGGGCAGAACGACCGATTTTTACCTTGTCAACTCCGGGATTAGTTTTTGCAACCTTCCGGTTACTAGTCCAACGTTCTAACCACCTGCCTTACATTGCACTCCACAAGGAGCCTGCGTGGCAGGCTGACTACCTGTTACGCGAGGGCAGCAAGAAGCCAAGGTAAGTTGCTAGCTGGCATTAAACTTATCTTATAAAAAACAATCAATCTTAACATAATCACTAGTTAACTACACATGGTTGATGATATGACTAGTTTATCTAGCGTTGCATATAATCGATAATCGATATAATCGAGTTCATTTCTCATTGAATCACAGCCTACTTCGACAAACGGGTGATGATATAACAAGCGCATTTGCGAAAAAAGCACTGTCGTTGCACAAATGTGTACCTAACCATGAACATCAATGCCTTTCTTTAAAATCAATACACAAGTATATATTTTTAAACCTGCATATTTAGTATATTTAGTTAATATTGCCTGTTAACATGAATTTCTTATAACTAGGGAAATTGTGTCATTTCTCTTGAGTCAGGGTATATGCAGTAATTTGGGCTGCCTGGCTCATTGTGAACTGTGTGAAGTCCATTTATTCCTAACAAAGGCCGTAATTAATTTGCCAGAATTATACATAATTATGTCATAACATTGAAGGTTGTACAATGTAACAGCAATATTTAGACTTAGGGATGCCACCCGTTAGATAAAATACAGAACGGTTCCGTATTTCACTGAAATAATTAATGTTTTGTTTTCGAAATGATAGTTTCCGGATTTGACCATTTTAATGACCAAAGGCTCGTATTTCTGTGTGTTATTATGTTATAATTAAGTCTATGATTTGATAGAGCAGTCTGACTGAGCGATGGTAGGCACCAGAAGGCTCGTAAGCAGTCATTCAAACAGCACTTTCGTGCGTTTTGCCAGCAGCTCTTCGCAATGCTTCAAGCATTGAGCTGTTTATGACTTCAAGCCTATCAACTCTCGAGATTAGGCTGGTGTAACCGATGTGAAATGGCTAGCTAGTTAGCGGGGTGCGCGCTAGTTAGCGGGGTGCGCGCTAGTTAGCGGGGTGCGCGCTAGTTAGCGGGGTGCGCGCTAGTTAGCGGGGTGCGCGCTAGTTAGCGTTTCAAACATCACTCGCTCTGAGACTTGGAGTAGTTGTTCCCCTTGCTCTGCATGGGTAACGCTGCTTCGAGGGTGGCTGTTGTCGATGTGTTCCTGGTTCGAGCCCAGGTAGGGGCGAGGAGAGGGACGGAAGCTATACTGTTACACTGGCAATACTAAAGTGCCTATAAGAACATCCAATAGTCAAAGGTATATGAAATACAAATGGTACAGAGAGAAATAGTCCTATAATTCCTATAATAACTACAACCTAAAACTTCTTACCTGGGAATATTGAAGACTCATGTTAAAAGGAACCACCAGCTTTCATATGTTCTCATGTTTTGAGCAAGGAACTTAAACGTTAGCTTTTTTACATGGCACATATTGCACTTTTACTTTCTTCTCCAACACTTTGTTTTTGCATTATTTAAACCAAATTGAACATGTTTCATTATTTATTTGAGGCTAAATTGATTTTATTTATGTATTATATTAAGTTAAAATAAGTGTTAATGCAATATTGTTGTAATTGGCATTATTACAAAAAATGTATTTAAAAAATTGTCCGATTAATCGGTATCGGCTTTTTTTGGTCCTCCAATAATCGGTATCGGCGTTGAAAAATCCTAATCGGTCGACCTCTACTGCAAACGGCTTTACAAGCAAACTGGAAATGTAGGCTAGAGCTGCAAGCCTAATTACAGGACATGGGCTACCGTGCTAGTTTAAACGGACAGTGGGTCTACCATTCTCACACAACTGCTTTGTCTGTTGGGAATAACTCTTAACTCTCTAAATAAACTAGCGCTGAGTGGGCAGCCACTCCTCTCTGTGCTTGCTATTCGTTTTTCTCTTTTTCCCTGCCATTTACTGTCTACACTAAAATGTCAAGCTGTATGTGACTCGCCCGGGGGTTCCAGCATGCCATTCAGGGAGTGCTCCAAACATTTGCTCACAAGCTGTGGATGGGAAGGGAAGCATCTGACAACAAGCACCTCCTGGGGGGAAGCGCTATCAGCACTTTCCCTGGGGCTCACCAACTCCTGCCGGCCCCACCAGCATTGCCACACATTTTATACAATGAAGAAAACACCTGTCATCTGGCTCCTGTTTAAATTAAGTCAGCAAAGAAGACAGGCGTCTTATCCTTCATCGTGTGTGTGTGTGTGTGTGTGTGTGTGTGTGTGTGTGTGTGTGTGTGTGTGTGTGTGTGTGTGTACAAACATTTTGCCATGATGGAGAGACTTATCAGGGGAAAACACTCCAACATTAGCTAAGCAAAGGCGTTAGCATATTCGCTGGCTTGCACAACACTCGGCAGCTAACACAGGCAGCTTATTCATTGAAACTAGCTAATCCATTGTGATTTAATTAATGCACTTAGCTAGCTACCATCCCATAGCCTACATTGCATATGAAGTGTGACTGGCTCATCCGTGGATGTATGGAGAAAATGTCCCCCTTTTGGGGGGGTTCATGCTCTCTGATTGTCTCAAAGTCAAGTTGTTGGCCGCTGACGAGCATTGTGATTCTACAAGTAGAATCGATAGGTTTGTTGCTAACAGGTCGGCATGAAGCAGGTACCGCTTTTGTTCTAGTAAGAGAAGGAACAGCCTCCCACTGTGATAAGTACCTATAGGCTGTCTATCGGCAATGGGATACTCGATGTGTTTCATGCTTAAGGAGGCAGCTTGCTTTTCTCTCCCATATCTCCTCAGATAAGGGACTTCTCTTCTCACCCAAAGAGGTATGAGGCTTAAGCAGACTTACTGTGAGCTGCCATAGGGCAAAAAAACTAGACCAGGTTCTCACATTTCAGTTGGTCATGCCTCCATGAGTAGCCTAATCAATTTCCCACTCATTTGCTAAAGGGTAATTTATCAAGTCTGAAATGACATTTGCCACAACCATTGTTATTGATCTTTCTTTCACTTTTATTCAGACTGGAAAACAAGTTTTACTGCCACTGAATAAATGTGAATTTCTTGAGGTCAAAGAAGCCAATAATTCTCAAACTTCAAATAGAGGTGACTGGACCTTAAGGGTTAAGATTTGTGAAGGTGCTTCTTCTAAGACTATTAAGGAAATATCTCAATATTAATCTAATCAAATTTTATTGATTGCATACACATATTTTGCAGATGTTGTCGTGGGTGTAGCGAAATTCTGATGTTCCTAGCTCCAACAGTGCAGTAATACCTAACAATACAAAACAATATACGCAAGTCCAAATAAAAATCAAAGAATATTGGCTTGGTTTATATTGGCTTTGGTACTGTTCCACTTTCAGCACTGTCAAGCTCCCACATATCTTGGCACTTCTAAGTCTTGGCAGGATCTCAACCCAATTGAACACTTATGGGAGATTCTGGAGCGGCGCCTGAGACAGCGTTTCCGGCCACCATCGACAAATCACCAGAAGATGGAATTTCTTGTGGAAGAATGGTGTCGCATCCCCCCAATAGAGCTCCAGATACACTACATGACCAAATGTATGTGGACACCTGCTCGTCGAACATCTCATTCCAAATTCATGGGTATTAATATGGAGTTGGTCCCCCCTACGCGCTTCAGCACTCGGTGGTCCCGTTCTGTGAGCTTGTGTGGCCTACCACTTTGCGGCTGAGCCGTTGTTGCTCCTAGACGTTTCCACTTCACAATAACAGCACTTACAGTTAACCGGGGCAGCACTAGCAGGGCAGAATTTTGACGAATTGACTTGTTGGAAAGGTGGCATCCTATGACGGTGCCAAGTTGAAAGTCACTGAACTCTTCAGTAAGGCCATTTTATTGCAATGTTTGTCTATGGAGATTGCATGGCGGTGTCCTCAGTTTTATACACCTGTCAGCAACGGTGTGGCTGAAATAGCTGAATCCACTAATTTGAAGGGGTGTCCACATTCTTTTGTATATATAGTGTACTTGTAGAATCTATGCTAAGGCGCACTGATGCTGTTCTGGCGACTCGTGGTGGCCCAACGTCTTATTTAAAAAAAACTTTATGTTGGTGTTTCCTTATTTTTAGCAAATCCCTGTACATCTCTCTCATACCTATTCAAAATACATTCAAACTATGACATGAGTTCAAAACAGTTCCTTGGAAATGAAAAAACAAGCCAATGATGAATAAGCCTAAAACCAACAAAAGAATGTGCATAACAAAAGAGGTCAAATAGATTTGTACATTTAAGCAATAAAATCAAATTACATAGTAACAGGTGTTTAAACGTACAAAGCTGATTCAAGTTATTTTCCTCAAATTGTGAATTATGTTTTTCTTTCAGAACTGTAATTGAGTGGTAACAATCTTTCCAACAACAATCAAGGTTAACTAGCTCTAACTATAGTATATAGCCTACAGACAATAACAACTGGGTAAGCTGTAAAATAATAGGCAACATTGCTTCAAACACACTAAATCAGATTCTCAGCAGGTCTAATTCCTGGTCGACATTGAAAGACACCAGCACTATCTTTGGAAGCAGCCTTCTTGCTATCCATATTTAAATTCACAGATAATTAAGCCAGTCCACACACTTGGATGACCAGAGGGGCTGAAGGCACACAGGTCTGTGCTTCCTTTTGTTCCGTGTGTCTCTCTTCAAGAAGGATTCAATACATGCTTAGCACTTCAGGAAAAACAGTTAAACCTTAAAGCAAACGACCACCACCAGTCCATCACGTGGTGCTGTTTAAGATCCTGCTATAATCTAGCCATATGTGTCGTGTATATCAGTAGCCTTAACTTATTTATCAATAACTTTAGTGATTCAAATTCTCATTACAATTTGAATATGAGGTAAGCTATAGCACCTGCTATGGGCTATTAGGAAACATTTGGGAACAATTCAAAATGTTTTTTATTTCATTCTTCTTATTCAGAGTTCTATTTCGTTTAATTTAGCATGTCAATGACATCAGCAATTGTGAAAGTTGATACAAATGTATCTCTGAAATGTCAACATAATGATTAAACATTCTTTCCGAGAAGGATCTGAGTATGCCTGAGTTAAACACGAGGGAGCGCTTCATGGGAACAAATTGCATCATACTCTTCCAGCAACATAGCTAAATGATTTGTCTCTGCATCTGGCCAAATTGTAAACAGTTCTAACAGTTATTTCATGTTTTAATTAGGGTCAAATCAAAACAATAACTGTTTACATGCCGAGACAAATCGCTTAAGATGGCTAATAAAAAGTTACAAAATCTACATTTTAGAACCGCTCTTCAAAGAGCGGACAAAGCGAGCTGCCTGCTGCTTTCAGATAGGCTCCTCCCGCGAACTGTCTGTCTTTATTCCCCAATGGAAAAAACCGTTATCTCGCATCACAGAATACTGCGAGACTGAACTTTTATCAACCACGATTCAAACACGTTAAAAACGTTTAAGCAAACGTATATTTATATGAAATACTTATTTCTTAGACAATAACACATTTATAGTTGTATTTACAGTCGAACACTTTTGAAAGTAAGGAGACAGACTAAAGGGGGAGTCCCCTTTTAAAAAACAAGCCTCTAAATGAACGGATACATTGTATCTCTTCTTGCTATTTCATCATGTAAAGTTTATAGCCCATTAAAACACGCTAACTGTATGTAGAGCAGTTTACGAAAGGTTTCTATCTCTGAAGAGTTCGATAAACTAGACATACTTCCAAATGCCAAACTGCACTGTCCGGCTTCAGATAGATCAAACATTCCAACGAGCCGACACAACAGGACTTGAGGCTCTAGCGTTACCAAACCATTTCTTAATTCTGGTCTTCGATTGCCTACTTTATAATTGAATATATCTCCATTTAAATCAGAACATCATCTATTAATAACAAAATAGCTGGCTGGCTATAGCTAGCTTGCTGAGAGAGTTGGGTCAGAAATGATCACTTATATCCTTACGCAGATCACGTCTCGCAAATAACAAAGTAGCTCATTTCAAATGACACAAGCGAGTGTCACGTCCAGAATGTCTCGTCCAGAATGTCTCAGCAACGGCAATAGGCTAGGGAAATAAAGCGCAGTCCTCATGTATTTACTTACAGTGAGTTGAGAGGAGGACCAGAATGCAAGCCAGACGTGTTAACGCCATCTTGGAGTCGATGCAATGTTCAGTTTGGCCGTACATGCGCAAAGTCAAGAGCTTTTCAGTGGATGGAGAGGACTGGCCAGGGAGAGAGAGGCAGGGGGAATGAATCTATTGTATCGGGTTTCCATGGCTACCGATAGCATCACTCAAACAGTCAAGAATGTATGGTTGACAAGATGTGGGAGGACCAGACGTTTTACAACCGTGGACCAGGCATCTCGAATCTCTGATTGGGGACTACTGTATTAGGCTACCCATTTTACCCATTCTATTCTATCAGACACCATTCTGTGCTGTACAATTACGATAACATTTACAAATCTTTTTTATTTTTTATTATTGATTTTCAGAGTAGGCTTTGTATGTCAGATATCCAGACAAATTCCATTCTTAAAAATAGAAAACTCAATTGGCATCCTTCCTAAAACAAATGGCCTTTGGAATGTTTTGTTGACTATTCAAATTGTGAGGAGTAAACAAGGGATTAATTAGCATTGATTGGAGGCTCTTTTTACTGGCCTAATCCTGTCCGTTGTAACTGCATTTAAAGAGAACCCCACAGCTGTGTCATCAGGCAGATCAGGCTTGAAAGAATCAGCTATTTATCTCAGTCAATCTCAATTGATTTTGCACGCAATCGTTATTGCTTTTATATAACTAAGCCAACCATTGGAATCGTGTCTGCTAGAAAGTCCACACTAATGTGTGTGGCCCAAATATGTTGCTTGCAATTTTATGACAATTACATATTATTAAATGTATGTTGCTTTGATAACTGGAGGGAATAAAGACTATTCATTGCATTACGCTTTTCGGGTTGTCATGGTGTCTTCTCCCTAATGAATTTACAGTTCTTATGGTTTTTCAATATCAGAAAACTATGTAAGTACTAAGTATTAATACAGAAAAGGGGACAATGGTCGTTTTACTAGTAGTTGAAATGTGTTCTATGTTATCAAGGTCCACACACAGTGAATAGAGCTTAAATGTAAAACGTCATTCCCAATATGCACCTGATGCACCAGGCTTTATAGTTTGACGTACAGTGGAGGAAAGTAACCCTTAAAGTCCCTTCCCCCATACACGCACAAACAATATGTAACAGCCTCTTTTGTTTCCATAGTTTTTCTCTTGTCTTTTGAATGATAGAGGCGCTTTAGAGACATCCTGAATTCTCAGATTTACTTTCAGCACTTAAGACGACAGACTTTCTCCTTTGCCATCCACTTTAAGTCCTAGCTTTTGGCTCTGAGCCCACATTGTATTCACGGTCATCATTCTTATCAGCAGCTTGCTCTTTCAGGGTATCTTTTAGCAGAACGGATGTATAGAAACGGAGTGAGGAAGAGCGAAATGTTGACTTTCATGTTTTAATATTTTTTTTTACATGGTTACATGTATCTATGTATCTTCCTTTCCAACTCCATCTAAGTAATAATACAAATATTACATTTACATTTACATTTAAGTCATTTAGCAGACGCTCTTATCCAGAGCGACTTACAAATTGGTGCATTCACCTTATGATATTCAGTGGAACAACCACTTTACAATAGTGCATCTAACTCTTTTTAAGGGGAGGGGGGGGTTAGGAGGATTACTTTATCCTATCCTAGGTATTCCTTAAAGAGGTGGGGTTTCAGGTGTCTCCGGAAGGTGGTGATTGACTCCGCTGACCTGGCGTCGTGAGGGAGTTTGTTCCACCATTGGGGTGCCAGAGCATATAGAGCAAATATATATATGGTCATTAGCAGATGCTGATCTGGAGCGATTTACAGTTGTGCTCAACGGTAGAGGATTGTTAGGATCTGAATCCTACAGCCCTCCAGTTGCCAGATCAATTCTCCCCCATTTTTACTGCCGCCACAACCAAACCCACAACCCTGGTGTTGTAAGCACCATGTTCCAACTAACTGAGCCATCTGAACCACCATTTTGGTTCKGTCCTCTGGCTTATGTAGCTAAGTAAATATAACTCTGACATCATGTCTATGCTCTCTTCCCCTTTTGTAGAGAAATGTAAAGATGCAATTTGAAGGATTAATATGCCAAGTTATCTGATCTAAATCTTAATCACATTTTCCAGAGTGTGCGCTGCTGTTTTCATGTATCACAAGACTCTTAGTTTACATTTAAGTGATAATGCCTGAGAAGCAAGTGTTTGGAGGATATATTGGCACGGGTGTTGTTAGGCCCCAGGGCTGGCAAACCGTGCCAATATATCCTCCAAACACCGGCTTCGAGGGCATTATAACTTTTATACAACGGGTTACCAAGATATTCAAATAATGATTGAAATGTTTTCATTAAAAACATTATTTTTATTAATTTGTTCATACTATTTAATCGTTCCACAAGATATAGTCCAGGCACAAATGTAGGGTTGCTAGAGACACGACCCAGTCGTTCAGTCTTTTTTTTTCTGTACCTATGGACACGACCCAGTCGTTCAGTCTTTTTTTTCTGTACCTATGGACACGACCCAGTCATTCAGTCTTTTTTTTCTGTACCTATGGACACGACCCAGTCATCAGTCTTTTTGTTCTGTATGTATGGACGCAACCCAGTCGTTTGTTCTAAATGTTCTATTACCATACTGGCTGGCAACGTTCTTATCCCTTGCTTGCTAGCTAGCCAGCTACGGCTAACTTACACAGTCACGTCAAACAGTGCAGCCAGAATAACAACAGTAGCTGCATTTCCATTTGTTTAAGCTGTTTTCTAGTTAAGTGATAATGCCAAAGAAGCCAGTGTTTGGAGGATTTATTCGTTGAGGGCCTGCAAACCGTGCCAATATATCCTGCAAACACCGGCTTCGAGAGCATTATCACTTTTATACAACGGGTTACCAACATATTCCAATAATGATTGACATATTTTCATTAAAAACGTTATATTGATTAATTTATTCATATTATTTCATCCTTCCACAAGATATAGTCCCGACACAAATCTAGGGTTGCTAGAGACGCGACCCAGTCGTTCCGTCTTTTTGTTCTGTATCTATGGACGCGAACCAGTTGTTCAGTCTTTTTGTTCTGTATCTATGGACGCGACACAGTCGTTCGTTCTAAATGTTCCATTGCCATACTGGCTAGCAAAGTTCTTATTACTTGCTTGCTAGCTAGCCAACTACGGCTAACTTACAGTTACGTCAAAAAATTGCTAGCTAGCCAACTACGGCTAACTTACAGTTACGTCAAAGAATTGCGCCCAGAATAACAGCAAAGTAGCTACATTTGCATTTGTTTAAGCTGTTTTCTAGTGACATTTATTTAGATACATCCATAACAATGAGCTAACGAGACGCGATTTCGCCTGGCATAGAAAATGTGCTCACTCATCAGGACACTGTTGTTCAGAGGAGCTAGCCAAAACACAGCTACAGTAACACAATCACTTCAAACTGAAGCTGGAAAGACTGCAAATCTTCGTTTGACTTTTTTTCAATTTACTTTTTTTTGTATATATCCATAAAAATGATGCCAGCTGATTCATGATTTCGACTGGCTGAGAAACGCTACCTGCCTGTTTGTCTCGTCCCGACAAGTTCATTACTATGGGACAACTGGAGATCAAATTTGAATATTGAAACAACGTTGCAAATGTAGGAGATACAGACAGCAATGTTTATACAAATCTCCGCTTTTGAAAACGAAATGTTAGTCTAAAATAAATGTGAGATAATATCTAGATGCTTTTTATAGTGGAGATCAAAGTTATAAATTGCCTGGCTGGGTTGATGAGACAGTGGATTACGCAGTCAAATGGAACAGTAAATAGGCATTTTAATGTCATAGATTTAGCCAGTGGCAACTTGCTGAATAGACACCAGCTGGAATGCGGTTTTAACCAATCAGCATTCAGGATTAAACCCACCTGTTGTATAAGTAAGCAATAAGGCTGGAGGGGGTGTGGTATATGGCCAATATGCCATGGCTACGCAAAGTGGAGTGCCTGGACACAGTCCTTAGCCGTGGTATATTGGCCATATATCACAAACCCCCGAGGTGCCTTATTGCTATTATAAACTGGTTACCAATGTAATTAGAGCAGTAAAAATACATGTTTTGTCATACCCATGGTATACGGTCTGATATACCATGGCTGTCAGCCAATCAGCATTCAGGTCTCGAACCACCCAGTTTATAATTACATTTATTTGGATACATCCATAACAATGAGCTAATGAGGCGTGATTTCCCTTGCCATTGAAAATGTGCTCTCTTGTCAGGACACTGTTGTTC
This sequence comes from Salvelinus sp. IW2-2015, assembly GCF_002910315.2. Taxonomy (NCBI): domain Eukaryota; kingdom Metazoa; phylum Chordata; class Actinopteri; order Salmoniformes; family Salmonidae; genus Salvelinus; species Salvelinus sp. IW2-2015. The sequence continues at coordinate 15,268,379 of NC_036863.1, forward strand.
AGAGGAGCTAGCCAACAACAACACAGCTAACACAATCACTTCAAACTGAAGCTGGAAAAACTGCAAACTAGTTGCATTTTGTTTCGCTTGACCTTTTTTCAATTTGCATTTCTTTGTATACAGTATATCCAGAAAAAATATTAATGATTTCGACTGGCTGAGAAATGCATTTTAACATCATAGATTTAGCTGGTGGTAACTTGTGGAATAGACACGGTTGGAATGCGGTTTTAACCAATCAGCATTCATGATTAGACCCACCCGTTGTATAATTCCCCTAGACTCTGAGTTGCATTGGCTCGATTGCTGCTACGGTGACATTCTCATGTTGTAAAACGCTGCGGACAGAAGACAAACTACCTCCCATGGTCTGTTTTACACGGCCGCTCCGGGTTCACTGAATCTGTCAGTGATATTTATTTGGGTCCGGTGCTGCGACCTTGAGATGTTTTAGCCCGTTAGCACTATAAACGGTGAATCTCACTGTCCTCTTTATTGCAAGGAAAATCAAATCAAATTTTATTTGTCACATGCTTCATAAACAACAGGTGTAGACTAACAGTGAAATATGCCACCAGATGGTACGTAAGCAAAGCCTTCTGGTTCTCTGTCACCTTGGGTAAGCAATTTATATTGCACTGTAGACTAAATCTCTTTTTAAGAGGGCCTCCATGATATTCCACTGCTGTGCAGTATTTGATTTCGATTCATGCTTTTGACTCAAGGACTTGTAGGAGAGTATATATCAGGTTTAAGAGGATCGATGGGTAGGTAGGTAGGTACCCATCCAGGTATGTACAGTACATACTGTAAGTGGATGGATATCGTGTCTTGTATCATGGTTTCTAAAATCCCTCAAGGCACATAGCAAATAAACAAATAATGATATACTGCACATAGTCAATTCAACAGTCCCAGTGTAGAGGTGGTTTTGTGAGTAACCTTGCCTGAGACCTGAAGAATCGCATTAGCTCCCAGAGATGATACCTCATCTTAGTAGTTTCGTAAGGTCATTTTTTAATAACAAATCCTCCGAGACAGTAGAAGAAGAAAGTAGAGAGGAATTGTCTAATCAAATAAAAATAACCATATCTGTCCCCTCTGTCTTGTCCTTTCAAAACAAGGTTCAGCAGAAAAGCCATTACATTACCCCGCCGATGTGTGAATGTTACAGGCTTTAGTCATTTGGAGCCCTTATCAGAGTCAAGGACGCCCAAAAGAGAAATCTGAAAACCCACAGCCCTCACAGCACTCAGACTGATCCTCAGTCTCCACAAGGGGCCGGGAAGCAGGCAGGCACGCAATCAGGGCCCAATGTGAGAGTTGATTGGTGAAGGGTGAAGACAAGGGTATCAAGTCAGTCAATGTATTTATATCCTTGATCTTTCATGTCTTATATTTAGAATGTGATGGACAGGACAACTGAAAGCTTTTGTCACCCAAATTCTCTGCAAAGGCATCTTGCATAGAAATAAAAATACTTGTGAAAAAACACTCGTATCCAGTATAGGATGATTTGGCTGACATGGTCGGTAATATTTTCCTCCTTTCGTGCTCATTTATAATTCCCACTTGGACCTGGCTTAAGCGGGTAAAAGGATTGAGGGAAAAAATAGGAAGCAAATGAGAATTCAGATCAAATAAATAGGGCATTTTTTCCCAAGGGGACACGATGTGTCTCAAGTAATCACTTCTTGTGCTCGACAAATCTGTCATGGGCATATCAAGGATGCTGCTACCATACTGTTATCATTACAGTTTAACTTGGAATGACCCTCAACTCCCAGACACGTAGTGCTTAATGTAGCACTGTAGATATTCTCCTTCCTATCACTAAATACCCACAGCAAACCCATATAGCATGAACCTTAGAGGAAACAAAGCACGAGTCACTGCTAAAATTAGATGAACAAAAAACATCTTAAGTACTAGGAATTCCCAAATTACTTTTTTTATACTTTGTTTCATTTCCAATCAAATCAAATTTAGTTACGCTGCTGGGACTGTGCCTTGAAAAACAAGAACTCTAAAAGTTGTAGCTGTGCAAATTGTGTAATAAAAACAAACATGTATTTATTCATTTTATTTAACCTTTAGTTAACCAGGCGATTACTTAAAAAATAGGGCAAACGCTTAATAGAATACCTTGCATAGCTATAGGAGAATACACATTCCACTGCTTTAAAACATCCCAGCTTTGAGCGTGATTTGATCGTACAGTAACAGAAAAGCTGTTATAGAATCCATCGCTTAGTTGTTTGCTTGTCTGTTTGTGCATATGATGAAAAGAAAAGGGACCAAATATGAAACTATTTGCACTTTTGAAGATGTAGAGATGGAGAAATGATTTATTTAATGAATCATAAATACACGGCACAATGTGCTCATGAGGTGAATAGCGGGCAAGCGTTTTTCAGTTCTTTGCACACAAACAAACAACAGACCTCTCTCTTCTGAGATGTGTGCCAGATGGCACTCTGGGTAGGTGGTCAGTGAGGTGGACCTGGGGGATAATGGATGGGTCAACCCTCACCCCCTAAGAGCTGACATGAGATCAGCCAAGCAGACATCCACAAACCCTTACTTACGAGAAACTCAGCGCAGCAAAAGCAGGGGATCTTTATATCAATAGGTAAAATAATATATAACTTGTGAAACACAAAGCATAAGGATAAAGGTGTCATCTGAACGGGGGGGATGTGAGTGGTGTTTTTTTTTTAAATGCAGGAAAGAAGGGAAGGTGTCTGCAATACAGTTGCCCTTACAGGATATGTAGAGTTTAGTGTACTTAGTCATAAAGAATGGAGCTCAAACACAATTCTACAATTATTTATGTGTACCTACACTGTGGTTACACCGAACCTGTCTACAGGCTTTGTAACTACCATGTACTGACAAAAAATATATATTGGCCATTAACCTTGATGTACTTGGAGCTCTCCATTACTCCTAGATTTAGTGAAAAACCTGAGGCATGTGACAAATTTGCTAGTGGTGATGAAAAATAGGTCTTCCTCCATTTATAAGTAAACGGAAAGGACCTTACATAAATGTTGTGTTCATGAACATAATATCTTCCAAAGTATTGAAAAAAGGCGGAGTATCTTAAAAGCAGATATTGATTCGGGAGATAATGTAACGGCAGCCTTCCTCCTCTTCGTCTGAAGTTTTTTTGTCAGTCAGATTTTTTATAACGTTTCTCAACAATGAATTCCTTTAATTAATTCAGTAGGCTATAAATCCAACGTTACCAAAACATAATGCTAACATGCTAATATGCTATCATTGGCTAAACTATAATATKAAATACCCTAATGGCTCCTTACTGGTACATACTAGCAGTGACATGTTGCTAATTTTAGCTGAATGTCTTTTTAAAGGAATTCTGCTGTTGTAATGGTAGTCATGACTGTGGTCCCTAATTGGTTGATGAAAATATTCATTGAATAATGGCAACAGATGCATGGTTAATAAACAAGTGATTCATTTCTCGCTGCTGATGTGAGCGCTTTGCACATATTCAGCCATTGGATTCTGTCCCGAACGATGTTTTTATTGCTCGGCTAAGGCTCTGTTTTTCTGTACCTTGCATCCTGTAACCCACCAGGTGTTTGTTTGCACAGTTCGGGAGGTCACTCATCTTGGCATGCCTTCTCTCATGCCATCTTTCCTGCTATTCAGAAGGGGCACCTATCCAAGAAGGCTAACAACATGCACTTCCTCACCATAACTCAGTTTCCAATCCAAGTGCCAATGCCGTTTATCAAACACCTGGTAGTGCAATGGTCAGATGACATGAAAATAGAGCTCTTTGGACACACATACCAGTCGTGGGTTTGGCATTGGAAAACAGAAGCATATGCAGAAAAGTATCTCATACGTATGGTAAAATATGGTGGTGGATCTTTGATTTTATGGGGCTATTTTGCTTCCACTTGTCCTGGGGACCTTGTTCAGGTCAACTGCATCATTAACTTTACCAAGTACCAGGACATTTTAGCCAAAAACCTGATCCCCAGGAATCTGTCCTGAGTGCAGCCAGACGGCGCTGACTCGATACTGTCTGCAGTGAACTGAGTAGTTTTTTATGATTTATTTTTTTAAATTGAGGAATACTGAACCAAACACCTTAGCTAGATATAAAATTGTGCGACTAAGACCTCTGCAAAAATGTCAAAATAAATTACAAATGTCTTGATTATCTTATGATAATGGCTATGTTGTTGCTACTATGTCTTAAGAGGGAATAACAACAGTAACTGCCAGGGTACGACAAAGCGGACATAACACACCCACATCGAAATGCACCCCATAGACTCAAATCCCGTTTTTCTTAATGAGCAACAAAAAAACACATGCGGAATTGGTAAGTTCAGCCACTCTTTAAGAAAACTTTCTATAAAACCACAAGAAAATGTTTGGAACATTCCATTCTCTGCGCCTCAACAAAACTCTGTCTATCCTCTTTATAAGTTCCTCTCTATGCAAACAAAAAACGAGACTTGACTTTCTAATAGACTATATGAACAGCTTTGTATACGTAAAAAAACATGGTATGCTATCTCCATTGTGGTGGCGCAGTGGACTAATTCCATCGATAGAGACAGGTTTGAATCTCACTGATGTTGTGTCACAATGAATAAGTCAAAATAACTGTTAGCACGATTAATGCCAAATCAAATTAATTTCAATGTTTATCTGTGCTTGGAGTTGAAAAAAAAAAAAATCCTAAAATAAGCAAGCAGTGTTAAAATTATTATTGAAACATTCACTGAAATTTCTCAAAATGTTATTTAATTATCTTCAAATAACCTATAATTTTCATTCTCAGAGCGTTAATGACATTTTAATAGAAAACTTTCAGGGAACTCAGGGCGGTGAAATCTGAAGCCGGGTAGGCACTTTCTATTGAGCCCCCCCAGTCCTCGTCTCTCACTCCCACGCACGCACACACAAACACAAACACTCGGTATGACACGATCACGAAGATGACCATCAAACAACCACAACCAACCATCAGCAGCAGGTAGGCGGCGCAACCATTGGACAAAAATTCACAAGCCCTTATAGCTTGTGCCCTACGCAACTAACAGGCTACATTAAGCACCACAGACAGCGACCCAGTAAATTAACACTTGTACTTACTTGTAAACGAAGTCCATCCATCAGTGACTGAACTATAAAACTCCTCCCTGTTGGCCATCAGTTTTAAAAGTCTCTTGATGCGATAGAGATGATGGCAAGGGATGAGAGTGGACTTTGATCAGTCCGGTTTTGACTGTATTTCTTTATTCGTCGTCTGTATGTCTTTTACCTCTCAACGGATGCTGTTTTGGCTGGTATTGTGAGGACCAGCTGCAGTAACTTAGTCGCCTCGGGAACAGTCTGTGTCAAGTCATGCTGGAACAAAAAGCTGAGGAGCTGTCCAGGTGATTTGTCTCTTACCATTTGTGACTGTACAATCTGACAAGATCAGCCTTAACTCTAACGAAATCAAACAAGTTTCACTTTCTGCCAGGCCCAGTTCATTGCATTTCTGCTCGAATCGCTCAAAGAAACTATCAAAGTCTTGTCCCTGCCGTTCCAGGGGTTTCATTTGTTGCTGATACGGGTACGGCAGAAGCCAATATCCATCACTTTGTTCTGCAGAACACGGAAGAGCGCGTCAGTTTAATTGACATTTCCATCATAGGCCATGAGCAAAAAGTACACACGGTGCTGGTCTCTAAATGGGTTTGCTAACTTTTTTTCAGCAAAGGCATGTAATAGTTCCACATAATTGATGGGGCTGGGATTTGCCAGGGACCTCACGATATGATATCACCATACTTACAGTGCATTCAGAAAGTATTCAGTATTTTTCCACATTGTTACGCTACAACCTTATTCTAAAATGTTTTAAATAGTTTTTTCCCCCTCATCAATCTACACACAATATCCCATAATGACAAAGCAAAAACAGTTTTTGGAAATGTTTGCAAATGTACTAAAAATACAAAACTGCAATATCATATTTACATAAGTATTCAGACCCTTTCCTCAGTAATTTGTTGAAGGACCTTTGGAAGCGATTAGAGCCTTGAGTCTTCTTGGGTATGACGCTACAAGCTTGGCACACCTGTATTTGGGGAGTTTCTCCCATTCTTCTCTGCAGATCCTCTCAAGCTCTGTCAGGTTGGATGGAGAGTTGTCACTCCAGAGACGTTAGTTCGGGTTCAAGTCCAAGCTCTGGCTAGGTGACTCAAGGATATTCAGAGACTTGTCCCAAGCCACTCCTGTGTTGTCTTGGCTGTGTGCTTAGGGTCATTGTCCTGTTGGAAGGTGACCTTCGCCACAGTCTGAGGTCCAGGTTTTCATCAAGGATCTCTCTGTACTTTGCTCTGTTCATCTTTCCTCGGTCCTGACTAGTCTCCCAGTCCCTGCCCTGAAAACATCCCTACAGCATGATGCTGCCGCCACCTGCTTCACCTTTGTGATGTTGCCAGGTTTCCTCCAGATGTGCCCTTTACTGAGGAGTATTTGTATTTATTATGGATCCCATTAGATGCTGCCAAAGCAGCAGCTACTCTTCCTGGGGTCCAGCAAAATTAAGACAGTTTATACAATTTAAAAAACATTACAATACATTCACAGATTTCACAACTCACTGTGCCTCAGGCCCCTATTCCATCACTACCACATATCTACAGTACTAAGTGTGTGTGTGTGTGTGTGTGTGTGTGTGTGTGTGTGTGTGTGTGTGTGTGTGTGTGTGTGTGTGGTGTGTGGTGTGTGTGTGTGTGTGTGTGTGTGTGTTGTGTCTTGTGGCAATGTTTGTGTTGCTTCACGCTCCCCGCTGTTCCATAAGGTGTTTTTTTAATCTGTTTTTTAAATCTAATTTTACTGCTTGCATCAGTTACTTGATGTGGAATAGAGTTCCATGTAGTCATGGATGTGTGCTTGTTAGTATCTGGAATAATTCGTTTCATAAATGTAGTGGCTTCTGTCTGTCCACTCTACCATAAAGGCCTGATTGGTGGAGTGCTGCAGAGATGCAGCTCTAGGAAGTCTCTTGGTGGCTCCAAACTTCTTCTATTTAAGCATGATGGAGACCATTGTGTTCTCGGGGACCTTCAATGCTGCAGAATTTCTGTGCCTCGACACAATCCTGTCTCTGTGCTCTACGGACAATTCCTTCGACCTCATGGCTTGGTTTTTGCTCTGACATGAATTGTCAACTGTGGGACCTTATATGGACAGGTGTGTGCCTTTCCAAATCATGTACAATCAATTGAATTTACAACAGGTGGACTCCAATCAAGTTGTAGAAATAGCTCAAGGATGATCAATGGAAACAGGGTGCACCTGAGCTCAATTTCGAGTCTCATAGCAAATGGTCTGCATACTTATGTAAATAAGGTATTTCAGATTTTTATTTTGTATAAATGTGCAAAAAAAATAAAAAAACTGTTTTTGCTTTGTCATTATGAGGTATTGTGTGTAGATTGATGATGAAGATGAATGAAAAAGGAAACCGCACACTGCTCTTGATAGTATCACTGATCTTTAATAAGCTTACGTATCGGCTCTGACGAAGGCCGTGAGGCCGATACGTTACATTTACATTACATTTACATTTAAGTAATTTAGCAGACGCTCTTATCCAGAGCGACTTACAAATTGGACGTAAGCTTATTAAAGATCAGTGATACTATCAAGAGCAGTGTGCGGTTTCCTTTTTCATTCATCTTGTTCAACTGTTGCCATGCAAGTTTGCTCAGATGTGCGAGTGCCTTTTGAATTTTAGATTGATGATGAAAAAGTAATTTTATACATTTTAGAAGAAGGAAAAATACTTTTTGGTTCAGATATATCAAACTAGCGCAAAAATAATATTGCAATATTGTCAAAACAATACGATATATTGTCAAAAATAATGTCCTGATAGGTAACTGTATCGACCCCCCCATCACTAATATGTGCCCCTGGGCCTGGTTGATGAGCTGGAACTCTCATTGTTGCCATGAAATGCCAACTCCTGTTTACCTAGGTAGCATGATGTGGCATTAATTAGCTACAATGTAGGTCTTTCAAAATCTCACAGTTTTCTTTTATATTTGCAATGTGCATGCTGATGTTCATTCTCCATTGTTCATTCAATGTCAGATCGATCCGTGAGCTGCCAAATATTTTAAGAGCTATCTGGCTTTGGATGTGAGACACAGATTTGTCATGCTTGTTGAGTGTTATAGGCAAGTTGTTCTAGGCGCAGTAAGACTCTTGTCCACACGCTGTCGCTGGTGGAGAACAACAAGCAGGGGAAGCAGTAGAGTCGGCTGCTAGCAGCACAGCTACAGAGCCACTCAGATTGAAATGATTATGTTATTTTATGTCCCTTCCTTTGGTGTAGGTCCCTAAGCTCAGGTGTTGGTCTTCCATCCCTTATTACCACGTTTCGCTAAGAAAATCCAACTTTGAAAACAGTTTCAGATGCAGTATGTTAGCCATCCTGATCAGCTTACTTTAGCTAACAGTAAAACGGTAACCACCAAAAGGGGGCAGATAATGTGTGACGTCCACAGGCAGGAGTGAGCTCTGTCTATCCTCCTGCCTATCCCATTACTTTTTTCAAGCCAATACATTTTTCAAGCCAAGTCATGTCATGTCAAGCCAAGTCATGTCAATGCCTTGCATTCAGTTTGGAGTTTGAATATTGGGAGAAAGGCACACAGTGAGGTTGCCTTTCCCTTTGCACATCTTCTACATGATCACAGCAAAATTTGGGAAATCGATTTTGTCATGCAGAAAAACATGATCAAATGATTATTCATAAAACGTATATATTTATTTATTTATTTCATTCAGGGCACTGCCTAACCTGAACGCAGATTGCTGCTGCAATCGAACAACAAACATTCACAGAACAGTCATAGTTAAAAAAAAGTTTTGTTTTACCGGTCAGGAAACTTGAGGACTTTGTTACCAGAACCAATCTGAGCCCAAAAACACATTCCCACAACTTCTAAGAAACCAAATGTGCTAGCTAGGTGGCAGGTAGCCTAGCGGTTAGAGTGTTGGGGCAGTAACCGGAAGGTCGCTGGTTTGACTACCCGAGCCGACAAGGTGAGAAATCCGTTGATGTATTTATATTTATTTAGGAAACCCAAGACAGCAGCTACTTTTCCTGGGGTCCAACCAAATTAAGGCAAAAACACCACTATTAAACCACTACATATCTAAAATACAACATTTATAATCCCACCGTACATACAGTGATCATTGCTAAACAACAATTTTCAGGTCTTGCCATACATTTTCAAAACAAATTTAAGTTAAAACTGTAACTCAGCCACTTAGGAACATTCACTGCCTTCTTGGTAAGCAACTCTAGTGTAGATTTGGCTTTGTGTTTTAGGTTGTTGTTCTGATAAAAGGTTAATTCATTTCCCAGTGTCTGGTGGAAAGCAGACAGAACCAGGTTTTCCTCTAGGATTTCACCTGTACTTAGCTCCATTCCGTTTAATTTGTATCCTGAAAAACTCCCTAGTCCTTAACGATGATAAGCATACCCCTACAAATCAGCTGCGCTAGACAATCTGGACCCTTTCTTTCTAAAATTATCCGCCGCAATTGTTGCAACCCCTATTACTAGCCTGTACAACTCTCTTTCGTATCGTCTGAGATCCCTAAAGATTGGAAAGCTGCCGTGGTAAGCCCTCTCTATATCTATCCTACCCTGCCTTTCTAAAGTCTTTGAAAGCCAAGTTAACAAACAGATCACCGACCATTTCGAATCCCACCGTAACTTCTCTGATATGCAATCTGGTTTCCGAGCTGGTCATGGGTGCATCTCAGCCACGCTCAAGGTCTTAAACAATATCATAACCGCCATCGATAAAAGACAATACTGTGAAGCCGTATTCATCGACCTGCCCAAGGCTTTCGACTCAGCCTTGGTGTCTCAAATGACTGCCTCGCTTGGTCCACCAACAATTTCTCAGATAGAGTTCAGTGTGTCAAATCGGAGGGCCTGTAGTCCGGACCTCTGGCAGTCTCTATGGTTGTGCCACAGGGTTCAATTCTCAGGCCGACTCTTTTCTCTCTATACATCAATGATGTCGCTCTTGCTGCTGGTGATTCTCTGATACGCAGACGACACCATTCTGTATACTTCTGGCCCTTCTTTGGACACTGTGTTATCAAACCTCCAAACGAGTTTCAATGCCATACAACTCTCCTTCCGTGGCCTCCAACTGCTCTTGAATGCAAGTCAAACTATATGCATGCTCTTCAACCGATCGCTGCCCGCACCTGCCCGCCCGTCTAGCATCACTACTCTGGACGGTTCTGACTTAAAATATATGGACAACTACAAATACCTAGGTGTCTGGTTAGGCTGTAAACTCTCCTTCCAGACCCACAATTAAGCATCTCCAATACAAAATTAATATAGGTATAGGAAGATCGAGAATCGGCTTCCTATATCGCAACAAAGCCTCCTTCAATCATGCTGCCAAACATACCCTCGTAAAACCTACCGATCCTTGACTTCGGCGATGTCATTTACAAAATAGCCTCCAACACTCTAATCAGCAAATTGGATGTAGTCTATCAGTGCCATCCATTTTGTCACCGAAGCCCCATATAAAACCCACCACTCCGACCTGTATGCTCTCGTTGGCTGGCCCTCGCTTCATATTCGTCACCAAACACACTGGCTCCAGGTCATCTACAAGTCTTTGCTTGGTAAAGCCCCGCCTTATCTCAGCTCGCTGGTCACCATAGCAGCACCCACCCGTAGCACGCCCTCCAGCAGGTATATTTCACTGGTCACCCCCAAAGCTAACTTCTTCTTTGTCCGCCTTTCCTTCCAGTTCTCTGCTGCCAATGACTGGAACGAATTGCAAAAATCACTGAAGCTGGAGTCTTATATCTCCCTCACTAACTGTAAGCATCAGCTGTCAGAGCAGCTTACTGATCATTGCACCTGTACATAGCCCATCTGTAAATAGCCCACCTGTCACGACTTCCGCCGAAGTTGGTCGCTCTCGTTGTTCGGGCGGCGTTCGGCGGTCGACGTCACCGGTTTTCTAGCCGCCACCGATCCACTTTTCATTTTCCATTTGTTTTGTCTTCATTGTACACACCTGGTTTCCATTCCCATAATTATGTTCCTTATTTAACCATCTGGTTCCCCCCATAGTTTTGTGCGTGTTTGTTCTGTGTTAAGCTATCGCTACATTGTGTGAGCTGGATTGTTTTCCCTGCGTGGAAATTATTTTTGTTGTCGTRTTGAGTAAAGTCTGTTATTACTCATCCTCTGTGTCCTGCGCCTGACTCCGTCCCACCTGCTGCACATCAACCCTTGACAGAAACACGCACCAGTAGTATGGAGTCAGCAGGTGCACCCAGTCCTCTGTTACCGGTGGAGGACGCGACGATGCTACAAAATCTTGGCACAGCCATGGATTGCGTGCTGCACACCATGGAGCGATGGGAGAGAGGGGGTTTTCCCACAACCCCATCAACTTCACCCTAACCCACACCACTGTCCACCCCTCCGTCACCTGGACCCAGTGGGATTCGGCTCTCACTCCCGAGGGCATATGATGGGACGCCTGCCGGGTGCCAGGTGTTCCTGCTCCAGTTGGAGCTCTACCTGGCGACCGTCCACCCGACTCCCTCGGGACACGGGAGCGTGTCCGCCCTCATCTCCTGTTTGTCGGGGAGAGCACTTGAGTGTGCCAACGCCGTATGGGGGAGAGAAGGCGCAGCGTTGGTCCTCTATGAGGATTTCACCCGCCGCTTCCGGGAGGTCTTCGATCATCCACCTGAGGGGAGAGCGGCGGGGGAACGGTTGTTCCACTTTAGACAGGGGATGAGGAGCACAAAGGACTTTGTCTTGGACTTCAGGACCCTGGCAGCTAGCATGGGATGGAAGGAAAGGGCCCTGATTGACCATTACCGACCATTACCTGCCTCCTCGAGTTTCTTTTTTGTGAAGAAGAAGGATGGTGGTTTACACCTGTGTATTGACTATCGAGGTATCAATCAGATCACTGTGAGGTAGTTACCCGCTGCCTCTCATAGCCAGTGCGATTGCGTCAATGCACGGGGCGCGCTTCTTCACAAAATTGGATCTCAGGAGCGCTTACAATCTGGTGCGTATCCGGGAGGGGGATGGGTGGAAAACGGCATTTGGTACCACCTCTGGGCACTATGAGTACCTCGTCATGCCGTACGGGTTGATGAATGCTCCATCGGTCTTCCAATCCTTTGTAGACGAGATTTTCCGGAACCTGCACGGGCAGGGTGTAGTGGTGTATATCGACGACATTCTGATATACTCCGCTACAAGCGCAGAGCATGTGTCCCTGGTGCGCAAGGTGCTTGGTCGACTGTTGGAGCATGACCTGTACGTGAAGGCCAAGAAATGTCTGTTCTTTCAACAGTCCGTCTCCTTCCTAGGGTACCGCCTTTCCACGTCAGGGGTGGAGATGGAAAGTGACCGCATTTCAGCCGTGCGTAATTGGCCGACTCCAACCACAGTAAAGGAGGTGCAGCAGTTCTTAGGGTTTGCCAACTACTACCGGAGGTTTATCCGGGGCTTTGGTCAGGTAGCGGCTCCCATTACCTCACTGCTGAAGGGGGGACCGGTGCGACTGCAGTGGTCGGCTGGGGCGGACAGGGCTTTTGGTCACCTGAAGGCTCTGTTTATCCAGGCTCCCGTGCTGGCTCATCCCGATCCCTCCTTGGCATTTATAGTGGAGGTGGATGCTTCCGAGGCTGGGATAGGTGCTTTGCTGTCTCAGCGCTCGGGTACGCCACCCAAACTCCGCCCCTGTGCTTTCTTTTCGAAGAAGCTCAGCTCGACGGAGCGTAACTATGATGTGGGGGACCGGGAGCTACTGGCTGTCGTAAAGGCTCTGAAAGCGTGGAGGCATTGGCTTGAGGGGGCTAAACACCCTTTCCTCATCTGGACTGACCACCGCAATATGGAGTACATCCGGGTGGCGAGGAGACTGAACCCTCGCCAGGCAAGGTGGGCCATGTATTTCACCCGTTTTGTTTTCAGCCTATCCTACAGACCAGGTTCCCAGAACGCGAAGGCAGACGCACTGTCCTGGATGTATGACACAGAGGACCTGCCCATGGATCCCACTCCCATACTTCCAGCCCCTTGCCTGGTGGCACCGGTGGTGTGAGAGCTGGACGTGGACATTGAGCGGGCGTTACGTACAGAGCCCACTCCCACCCAGTGTCCAGCTGGGCGGCTGTACGTTCCGTCTGCTGTCCGCAACCGTTTGCTCTATTGGGTCCACACGTCCCCCTCCTCTGGTCACCCTGGCATCGGTAGGACGATGCGCTGTCTTAGTGGGAAGTACTGGTGGCCCACTTTAGCTAAGGACGTGAGGGTTTATGTTTCCTCCCGCTCGGTGTGCGCCCAGTGCAAGGCACCTAGACACCTGCTCAGAGGGAAATTACAACCCCTACCCATTCCACAACGGCCGTGGTCACACCTATCGGTGCATTTCCTGACGGATCTTCCTCCGTCACAAGGAAACACCACGATCCTGGTCGTTGTGGATCGGTTTTCTAAGTTCTGCCGTCTCCTTCCTTTGCCCGGTCTCCCTACGGCTCTACAGACTGGGGAGGCCCTGAGGATATAGTTTCTGATCGGGGTCCCCAGTTCACGTCTAGGGTCTGGAGGGCGTTTATGGAACGTCTGGGGGTCTCGGTCAGCCTCACATCAGGTTTTCACCCCGAGAGTAACGGGCAGGTGGAGAGAGTTACCCAGGATGTGGGTAGGTTTCTGCGGTCCTATTGCCAGGACCGGCCGGGCGAGTGGGCAGCTTTTATCCCCTGGCCAGAGATGGCCTAAAACTCCCTCCGCCACTCCTCCACTAACCTATCTCCTTTTCAGTGTGTACTAGGTTATCAGCCGGTACTGGCACCGTGGCATCAGATCCAGATCGAGACACCTGCGGTGGATGAATTGTTTCGGCGCTCGGACGAGACATGGGACGCTGCCTATGTGCACCTGCAACGGGCCATCAGGCTGCAGAAGGCGAGCGCCGACCGCCACCGCAGTGAGGCCCCGGTGTATGCACCGGGGGACCGTGTCTGGCTCTCGACCCGAAACCTGCCCCTTCGCCTGCCCTGCCGGAGTCTGGGTCCATGGTTTGTGGGGTCATTTAAAGTCCTGAGGAGACTGAACGAGGTTAGTTATAGGTCAGGCTCCCCCCTGATTACCGTATTAACTCCTCGTTTCATGTGTCTCTCCTCAGGCCGGTGGTGGCTGGTCCGCTCCAGGAGTCTGAGGTGTGGGAGGTTCCTCCGCCCCCTCTGGACATCCAGGGGGCCCGGCGTATACTGTTCGAGCCATCATGGACTCAAGGCGTCAGGCGAGGGGCCTTCAGTACCTCGTGGAGTGGGAGGGGTACGGTCCGGAGGAGAGATGCTGGGTGCCGGTGGAGGACATCCTAGACCCGTCGTTACTGCGGGAGTTTCACCGTCTCCACCCAGATCGTCCTGCACCTCGTCCTCCGGGTCGGCCCCGAGGCTGGTGTCGGCGCGCTGCTGGAGAAAACTTTTCGTTTTCCATTTGTTTTGTCTTCATTGTACACACCTGGTTTCCATTCCCATAAGTATGTTCCTTATTTAACCCTCTGGTCCCCCCCATGATTTTGTGCGTGTTTGTTCTGTGTTAAGCTGTCGCTACATTGTGTGAGCTGGATTGTTTTCCCTGCGTGGAAATTATTTTTGTTGTCGTATTGAGTAAAGTCTGTTATTACTCATCCTCCTTGTCCTGCGCCTGACTCCGTCCCACCTGCTGCACATCGACCCTTGACACCACCCAACTACCTTATCTCCATATTGTTAATTATTTTTGTTGCTTCTTTGCACCCCAGTATTTCTACTTGCACATTCATCTTCTGCTCATCTATCACTCCAGTGTTTAATTGCTAAATTGTAATTATTTCGCCACCATGGCCTATTTATTGCCTTACCTCCCTAATCTTACTTTATAAAGTAAAGGTGAAATAATAAAAATACCCATAACATTATTCAGCCACCACTATGCTTGAAAATATGGAGTGTGGTACTCAGTAAATTGTTGTATTGGATTTGCCCCAAACATAACACTTTGTATTCAGGACAAAATGTGAATTGCTTTGCCACATCTTTTACAATATTACTTCAGTGCCTTGTAGCTAATAGGATGCACGTTTTGTAATATTTTTTCCTTCTTTTTGATCTGTCATCTAGGTTAGTATTGTGGAGTAACTACAATGTTGTTGATCAATCCTCAGTTTTTTTATATCACAGCCATTAAACTCTGTAATTGTTTTAAAGTCACCTTTGGTGAAATCCAGAGTTAGGAATAATAACTTCACCATGCTCAAAGGGATATTTAATTCATGCTTTTTAAACATTTACCCATCTACCTGTCACACCCTGATCTGTTTCACCTGTTTTGTGATTGTCTCCACCCCCCTCCAGGTGTCGCCCATCTTTCCCATTATCCCCTGTGTATTTATACCTGTGTTATCTGTTTGTCTGTTGCCAGTTTGTCTTGTTTGTCAAGTCAACCATCGTTTTTGTGTCTCAGCTCCTGCTTTTCCCAGTCTCTATTTTCTCGCCCTCTTGGTTTTGACCCTTGCCTGTCCTGACTCTGAGCCTGCCTGCCCTTGACCCTGAGCCTGCACTTGCCTGCCGACCTGTACCGTTGCCCAACCTCTGGATTATTGACCTCTGCCTACCCTGAGCCTGCCTGCCGTCCGGTACCGTTGCCCCACCTCTGGTTTACCCTGCCTGCCTTGACCTGTCTATTGCCTGCCCCTTTTGGATTATTAAACCATTGTTAATTGGACAGTGTCTGCATCTGGGTCTTAACTTCATACCTGATAGTACGAACTGGCCATGACTGACCCAGCAGACCCGGGCCAGCAGCGCAACACCATCTCCTTCCAAGGAGCCTCCATTGGTAGGCACGAGGAATTGCTTCGTGGTCTTATGGAGGGGGTCCAAATGTTGGCTGTGCACCATGACCGGGCGTTGGACATGCTGCTGGAGCAATTACACCGGTTGTCTGGGGTGCAGCCTGCCACGGTAGTAACCCCCCGCCCCTCAGTAACTCGGCGGTTAGCAGCGCCTCCCCACCGGCCACTCCACCTTCCCGGGAGCCCTGTTTACCTCCCCCGAAACRCTTTAATGGAGAGCCGAGCACCTGTCGGCATTTTTAGCTCAGTGTGCCCTCATTTTCGAGCTTCAGCCCTTCTCCTTCCACTCGGATCGTTCCAAGATAGTCTACCTCATCACGCTAATGTCTGGGAGGGCTCTCACCTGGGCTACCGACATATGGGAACAACAGCCGGCCATGTGCATGAGTGGGAGAGGTGAGGAAGGTCTTTGATGCCCTGTTCTCTGAGAGAGAAGCTGCCCGGAAGCTAATCCAGCTCTGGCAGGAAGCCTAGCAGAGTGGCCGACTATGCAGTGGATTTCCGCACGTTGGCAGCGTAGAGTGCGTGGAACCAGGAAGCACTGTTCGACATGTTCCTGCACGGCGTCTCGGACGAGGTTAAGGACAAGCTTGCTGCTTGGGAGTTACCCACGGATCTTGAATCCCTCATCGCTTTGACCATCCGCATCGATGGGCGATTGCAGGAACGACGGATGGAGTGGAAATTCGATTTCGCTCTCACGTCCAGGGATTCCACCTCGTCTCCGAGTCATCCTGGAAGTCCCTGACAGTCCCGTTGCCGAGAGCTCCCGAGGTTTCCCGACCTTCCTCGAGAGTCACCGAAGATGGCCGAGGCACTGTTTCCCGAGCCTATGCAAATAGGCAGAGCTTGGCTGTCGCCAGCGGAACGGCAACACAGGATCAACACAAGAAGCTGTCTGTATTGCAGGACTTTTGGTAAATTTGTGTCCTCATGACCGGTAAAAGACCCGGCTCACCAGTAGGACCGAGTACCCTTGTGGGCCATAAGGAGAACTTTTCTGCTTCCCTTACTCACACCCCTTTTCATGTCCTTCTGCTGTGGGGAAACCAGTCCAAATCTCTCCGGGTCCTCATCGACTCCGGGGCTGATGAGAGCTTTTTGGACGCCACACTGGCTTCCGAGCTGAACATCCCCACTCAGTCCCTTTCCAGTCCCATGGATGTTAGAGCACTGGACGAGCGCTCTATAGGTCGGGTCACCCATAACACCACTCCCATCAACCTACGTGTGTCATGGAATCACAGCGAGACCATTCAATTCCTGCTCATCAAATCTCCCCAGATTCCCGTGGTTTTGGGATTATCCTGGCTCCAGTGACACAATCCCCTCATCATCTGGTCTACGGGTGCTATCATGGGCTGGAGTCCGTTTTGCCACGCCCATTGTCTGAAGTCGTCTTCCTGGGGGCTCGAAGTTGCTCCGGAGCTCTCCGTCCTTCCGTGGAGTACCAGGACCTCCGGGAGGTGTTCAGCAAGTCCCGGGTCACTTCCCTTCTGCCACACCGCCTCTATGACTGGGGGATTGACCTTCTCCCTAGCCCCACGCTGCCTCTGGGACGTCTGTACTCTCTGCTGGGACCAGAGACCAAGGCTATGGAGACCTACATTGGGGACTTCCTGGCTACAGGATTTATCCGTCCCTCTTCCTCTCCCGCTGGCGCAGGTTTCTTCTTTTTGGAGAAAAGGACAAGACCTGGATGCCCTGTCTCGCTACTATAACTCCACGGTTACCACCCGGAGCCAGAGACCATCCTTCCCACCTCGTGCCTGGCGACGGCACTCAGCTGGGGTATAGGGAAATAGATCCGGGAGGTGCAGCGGTCCCAGCCGAACCCTGGGGGGGCCCAGATAACTGGATGTTTTTGCCTGACGCTGTCCGCTCAATGGTCGTGGAGTGGGCCCATTCCTTCAGGCTTTTTAAAAATATATATACACTGCTCAAAAAAATAAAGGGAACACTTAAACAACACAATGTAACTCCAAGTCAATCACACTTCTGTGAAATCAAACTGTCCACTTGAGGAAGAGCAGAACTGAGTTGACGAATAAATAATTCGGAGACATAGCTGTTGGTAGGCAATATGAGATAGACGACTAACAGGATGGAAGAATTTAGCATTAGAGACGAACCGCCATAACGCAGGGTTACATGCGGTGGTGACGACAGACTATTCTTCAGTTCCTATGCTTCCTGGCTGATGATTTTGATCACTTATTGAATGCTCAAGGCGGTGCTTTCACCTCTAGTGGTAGCATGAACGCGATCTACAAACCCACATCAAGTGCGCGTCAGGTAGCCGTCTCAGGCTTAATCCAGATGGCGAGCATGTGAGCTTGAGCAGAAGTTTGCTTGTCTCATGTCAGCGTAGTGTGCCAGAGGAGAATGGAGGCGCTAACGAGGAGGAGACAGGCCAGTAGCATCAGGAGACGTGGAGGAGCCGTAGGAGGGGAAACAACCAGCAGCGGGACCGCTACCTCCGCCTTTGTGCAAGGAGGAGCAGGAGGAGCACTGCCAGAGCGTGCAAAATGACCTCCAGCAGGCCACAAATGTGCATGTGTCTGCTCAATGGTCAGAACAGACTCCATGAGGGTGGTATGAGGCGCGACGTCCAATAGGTGGGGGTTGTGCTTCAGCCCAACACCGTGCAGGACGTTTGGCATTTGCCAGAGAACACCAATGATTGGCAATTCGCCACTGGCGCCGGATGTGCTTTCACGAATGAAAGCAGGTTCTCACGTCTGAGCACATGTGACAGAGTCTGGAAGACGCCGTGGAGAACGTTCTGCTGCCTGAAACATCCTCAGCATGACAGTTTGGCGGTGGGTCAGTCTATGGTGTGGGGTGGCATTTTTTGGGGGGCGCGACAGCTCCATGTGCTCGCCAGAGAGTAGCCTGGCTGCCATTAGGTAACGGAGATGAGATCCAGACACTGTGAGACCATATGCTGTGCGGTTGGCCCTGGTTCTCTAATGCAAGCAAATGCTAGACCTCATGTGGCGGAGTGTAGTAGCATTCTGCAAAGAAAGGCATTGATGCTATAGGCTGCCGCCGTCCCCAGCCTGAATCAATTGAGCACATCTGGGACATCATGTCTCGCTCCATCCACCAACGCAACGTTGCACACAGACTGTCCAGGAGTTGGGGTATGTTTAGTCCAGGTTTGGCAGGAGATCCCTCAGAGACCATCCGCCACTTTCAGGAGCATGCGGCGTGCCAGGGTCAGATAAACAGGCGTGGAGCCACACACACTACTGAGCTCAATTTTGACTTGTTTTAAGGACATTACTATCAAAGTTGGGATCAGCCTGTAGTGTGGTTTTCCACTTTAATTTTGAGTGTGACTCCAAATCCAGACCTCCATGGGTTGATAAATTTGATTTCCATTGATAATTTTTGTGTGATTTTGTTGTCAGCACATTCAACTATGTAAAGAAAAAAGTATTTAATAAGAATATTTCATTCATTCAGATCTAGGATGTGTTATTTTAGTGTTCCCTTTATTTTTTTGAGCAGTGTATTTTATTTCACCTTTACTTAACCAGATAGGCCAGTTGAGAACAAATTCTCATTTACAACTGCGACCTGGCCAAGATAAAGCAAAGCAGTGCGACACAAACAACACAGAGTTACACATGGGACAAACAAACGTACCATCAATAGCACAATAGAAAAATCTATATACAGTGTATGCAAATGTAGTAAGATTAGGGGGGTAAGGCAATAAATAGGCCATAGTGGCGAAATAATTACAATTTAGCAATTAAGCAAAGGAGTGAAGGTGCAGACGATGAATGTGCAAGTAGAGATACTGGGGTGCAAAAGAGCAAGATAAATAAATAAATACAGTATGGGGATGAGGTAGTTGGGTAGGCTATTTACAGATGGGCTGTGTACAGGTGCAATGATCGGTAAGCTGCTCTGACAGCTGATGCTTAAATTAGTGAGGGAGATATAAGACTCCAGCTTCAGTGATTTTTGCAATTCGTTCCAGTCATTGGCAGCAGAGAACTGGTAGGAAAGGTGGACAAAGTAGGATTTGGCTTTGGGGATGACCAGTTAAATATACCTGCTGGAGCGCGTGCTACGGGTGGGTGCTGCTATGGTGACCAGTGAGCTGAGATAAGGCGGGGCTTTACCTAGCAAAGACTTATAGATGACCTGGAACCAGTGGGTTTGGCGACGAATATGAAGCGAGGGCCAGCCAACGAGAGCATACAGGTCGCAGTGGTGGGTAGTATATAGGGCTTTGGTGACAAAATGGATGGCACTGATAGACTACATCCAATTTGCTGATTAGAGTGTTGGAGGCTATTTTGTAAATGACATCGCCGAAGTCAAGGATCGGTAGGATAGTCAGTTTTACGAGGGTATGTTTGGCAGCATGAGTGAAGGATGCTTTGTTGCGAAATAGGAAGCCGATCTCAATATAATTTTGGATTGGAGATACTTAATTATGAGTCTGAAAGGAGAGTTTACAGTCTAACCAGACACCTAAGTATTTGTAGTTGTCCACATATTCTAAGTCAGAACCTTCCAGAGTAGTGATGCTAGTCAGGCGGGCAGGTGCTGGCAGCGATCGGTTGAAGAGCATCGCTTTATTACGGACAGACCTCTCCTCATTTTAGCTACCGTTGCATAAATATGTTTTTACCATGACACTTTACAATCCAAGGTTACACCAAGCAGTTTCTTCAAGTTGGTTGGATGGCCTTTGGGTGGTGGACCGTTCTTTATACACACTGTAAACTGTTGAGGAAAAATCCAGGAGCGTTGCAGTCCTTGACACACTCAAACCAGTGCGCATGGCACCTACTACCCTACCCCATTCAAAGGCACTTAAATCTTTTGTCTTGCCCATTCACCCTCTGAATGGCACAAATACACATTCCATGTCTCAGTTGTCTCAAGGCTTAAAAATCCTTCTTTAACCTGTCTCATCCCCAGTCATCTACAGTTGAAGTCGGAAGTTTACATACACTTAGGTTGGAGTCATTAAAACTCGTTTTTCATCCACTCCACACATTTCTTGTTAACAAACTATAGTTTTGGCAAGTCGGTCAGGACATCTACTTTGTGCATGACCCAAGTAATTTTTCAAACAATTGTTTACAGACAGATTATTTCACTTATAATTCACTTTATCACAATTCCAGTGGGTCAGAAGTTTACATACATTGAGTTGACAGTGCCTTTAAACAGCTTGGAAAATTCCAGAAAATTATGTCATGGCTTTAGAAGCTTCTGATCAGGCTTAAGTGACATCATTTGAGTCAATTGGAGTGTACCTGTGGATGTATTTCAAGGCCTACCTTCAAACTCAGTGCCTCTTTGCTTGACATCATGGGAAAATCTAAAGAAATCAGCCAAGACCTCAGAAAATAAATTGTAGACCTCCACACGCCTGGTTCATCCTTGGAGCAATTTCCAAGCGCCTGAAGGTACCACATTCATCTGTACAAACAATAGTACGCAAGTATAAACACCATGGGACTATGCAGCTGTCATATCGCTCAGGAAGGAGACGCGTTCTGTCTCCTAGAGATGAACGTACTTTGGTGTGAAAAGTGCAAATCAATCCCAGAACAACAGCAAAGGACCTGTGGGAAACAGGTACAAAAGTATCTCTATCCACAGTCCTATATCGACATAACCTAAAAGGCCGCTCAGCAAGGAAGAAGCCACTGCTCCAAACTGCAATAAAAAAGCCAGACTACGGTTTGCACAAGCACATGGGGACAAAGATTGTACTTTTTGGAGAAATGTCCTCTGGTCGATGAAACAAAAATAGAACTGTATGGCCATACTGACCATCGTATGTTTGGAGGAAAAAGGGGGAGGCTTGTAAGCCGAAGAACACTATCCCAACCGTGAAGCACGCGGGTGGAAGCATCATGTTGTGCAAAATTCACCCAACTTAGTGTGGGAAGCTTGTGGAAGGCTACCCGAAACGTTTGACCCATGTTAACAATTTAAAGGCAATTCTACCAAATACTAATTGAGTGTATGTACACTTCTGACCCACTGGGAATGTGATGAAAGAAATGAAAGCTGAAATAAATAATTCTCTCTACTATTATTCTGACATTTCACTTTCTTAAAATAAAGTGGTGATCCTAACTAACCTAAAACAGGGAATTTTTACTTGGATTAAATGTCAGGCATTGTGAAAAACTGAGTTTAAATGTATTTGGCTAAGGTGTATGTAAACTTCCGACTTCAACTGTATATTTGATTGAAGTGGATTTAACTTTTACTTGGTACTCATCCCGGATCCGGGAGCACCCCCACAGTAAAAAGCTGACTAGCATAGCCTAGCATAGCGTCACAAGTAAATACTAGCATCTAAATATCATTAAATCACAAGTCCAAGACACCAGATGAAAGATACAGATCTGTGTATCCAGCCTCATTTCAGATTTTTAAAATGTTTTACAGGGAAGACACAATATGTAAATCTATTAGCTAACCACGATAGCAAAGCACAACTTTTTTTTCTCCACCATTTTTTTCTGCATGGGCAGCTATCACAATTTCGACTAAATAAAGATATATATAGCCACTAACCAAGAAACAACTTCATAAAATGACAGTCTGATAACATATTTATGGTATAGCATATGTTTTTTTAGAAAAATGTGCATATTTCAGGTATAAATCACAGTCTACATTGCAGCTGCAATCTGAAATAGCGTTGGAAGCAGCCGAATAATTACAGAGACCGACGTCAATTACCAAAATACTCATCCTAAAACATTTCTGAAAATACACAGCATACAGCAAATGAAAGCCCAACATCTTGTGAATCCAGCCATCATTTCTGATTTTTAAAATGTTTTACAGGGAAGACAAAATATGTATTTCTATTAGCTAACACCATAGCAAAAGACACAACTTTTTTTTGTCCACCATTTTTTTACTCCATCAGTAGCTATCACTAATTCGACTAAATAAAGATATGTATAGCCACTAACCAAGAAACAACTTCATAAGATGACAGTCTGATAACATATTTATGGTATAGCATAGTTTTTTTAGAAAAATGTGCATTTTTCAGGTATAAATCACAGTTTACCATTGCAGCCACTATCACAAAACTCACCAAAGCGACTAGAATAACTACAGAGAGCAACGTGTATTACCTAATTACTCATCTTAAAACATTTCTGAAAAATACACAGCGTACAGCAAATGAAAGCCCAACATCTTGTGAATCCAGACAATATTTCAGATTTTCTAAGTTTTACAGCGAAAACACAATATATCGTTATATTAGCATACCACATGAGCTAACATCACCCCAGCATTGATTCGAGGCAAAAAGCGCGATAACGTTATCACCACCCAAAATATTAAATATTTCACTAACCTTCTCAGAATTCTTCAGATGACAGTCCTGTAACATCATATTACACAATGCATATAGAGTTTGTTCAAATGTGCATATTTAGCATCACAAATCGTGGTTATGCTATGTAATCAGTCAAAACATGGCATGCATTCTGGCCGCGCCATCTTGAAGGGCACCTAAGTTTACGATTATTTATCGATTAGATTGACTAAAAAAATACAGGTTGGACAGCTAATGAAAGATGCATTGGTTATTAATGCAACCGCTGATTTAGATTTTAAATTAACCTTACTTGACATACAGTGTGCGTTACAGCCAGACTAGTGCCGCAATATTGGCCGAAAAATGCGTTTACATTTTCCACATAAAGACGGAATAAAATCATAAATAGTTCTTACTTTTGGACGAGCTTCCATCAGAATCTTGGGCAAGGTGTCCTTTTGTCCAAAAGAATCGTTGCTTTGTTGTAAAACGTCCACTTCAACGTCGGAACTAGCAGCTAATAGTAGCTACCTGGCACACACATGTCCAAATCCTCAAACGCTACGAAAATTCGAAAATTCCTACGAAAATTCCGAAAATAGCAATATACTCGCATAAACTGATATAAATCGGTTTCAAATAACTTCGTTATGATGTTTCTAACACCTATTTCGAATTAAATCACAGACGGATATATCTTAGCCCGATAACAAGAGCTATTCAACATGCCATTCTGATGTCCCCTCTTGCGCCTTAGCGAGCGACGAAAAGAAGGGACATGTCACTCCATTGCCTTTTATAAACTCTGAGAAATACGTAGAGATTCCATTCCACTTCTCATTGGTTACTGACATCCAGGGGAAGGCGGGTGCAGTTCATTTCGATCCATAGGGCACACACAGAGTTTTAAACTGATCCGAGATCAGAGCCTAGTTTTCAGACCTTCGCATGTCCTGTCATGATTTTCGCTGTAGAAAGAGTTCTGGTTCACCCACAGACATAATTCAAACGGTTTTAGAAACTAGAGATTGTTTTCTATCCAATAGTAATAATAATATGCATATTGTACGAGCAAGAATTGAGTATGAGGCAGTTTAATTTGGAGACGATATTTTCCAAAGTGGAAACAGCACCCCCTGTATTGAGAAAAGGTTTTTAACAAGTGACATCAAAAAGGGATCATAGCTTTTGCCTGGATTAGGGTGTTCCTAATGTTTTTTACACTCAGTGTATTATATTGAGTCATCAGCATACATAGATATACAGGCTTTACTCAGTGCCAGTGGCAGGTCAATAGTAAAGAATGAAAAAAGTAAGGGGCCTAGACAGCTGCCCTGGGGAATGCCCGACTCTACCCTCGATGTTCTTTTAGACAGATAACTCTCAATCCACACTATAGCAGGGGATGTAAAGCCATAACACATTCATTTTTCCAGTAGCAGATTATGATCGATAATGTCAAAAGCTGCACTGAAGTCTAACAAATCATCTCGAACAATCTTCTCATCAATTTCTGTACATGTTGAGGCTCCTTCCCTATAAGCGCTGAAAGTCAGTTTATCATTTGTGAAATGGCATTGTATCTGGTCCAATAAATGTTATCCAAAAGTTTACTAAGAGTTGGTAGCAGGCTGATTGGTCGGCTGTTTGAGCCAGTAAAGGGTGCTTTGCTATTCTTGGATAGCGGAATGACTTTTGCTTCCCTGTAGGCCTGAGTGCACACACTTTCCTGTAGGCTTAGGTTGAATAGATGGAAAATAGGAGTGGCAATATAGTCCACTATCATCCTTAGTAATTTTCCATCCAAGTTGTCAGACCCAGGTGGCTTGTCATTGTTGATAGACAACAATACTTTTTTCAATTCTTCCACACTCAAAAGTACAATGCTTGTCTTTCCCAATTGGGTCAGTTATGCATGGATGTGTAGGTTCAAAATGTGTTGTTGGCATGTTAAGCTTAACTTTGCTAATATTGCCAATTAATAAATAATTAAAGTAGTTGGAAATATCAGTTCAGATGGTTTTGTGATGAATGAACAATCCAATTCAATACTTATTTTCCACCATAATTTGCAAATAAATTCATAAAAAATCCTACAATGTGATTTTCTGGATTTTTTTCTTCTAATTTTGTCTGTCATAGTTTAAGTGTACCTATGATGAAAATTACAGGCCTCTCTCATCTTTTTAAGTGGGAGAACTTGCACAATTGGTGGCTGACTAAATACCTTTTTGCCCCACTGTATATAAACGCAACATGTAAAGTGTTGGTCCCATGTTTCATGAGCTGAAATAAAAGATTCCAGAAATGTTCCATACGCACAAAAAGGTTATTTCTCTCAAATGTTGTGCACTAATTTGTTTACATCCCTGTTAGTGAGCATTTCTCCTGTGCCAAGACAATCCATCCCACTGACAGGTGTGGCATATCAAGAAGCTGATTAAACAGCATGACCATTACACAGGTACACCCTGTGCTGGGGACAATATAAGGCCACTCTAAAATGTGCAGTTTTGTCACACAATACAATGCCATAGATGTCTCACCAGAGCTGTTGCCAGATAATTGAATGTTCATTTCTCTATCATAAGCCACCACCAACGTAGTTTTAGAGATTTTGGAAGTACGTCCAACCGGTCTCACAACTGCAGACCACATGTATGATGTCGTGTGGGCAAGCGGTTTGCTGATGTCAACATTGTGAACAGAGTGCCCCATGGTGGTGGTGGGGTTATGGTATGGGCAGGCATAAGCTACGAACACAATTGCATTTTATCGATGGCAATTTGAAGGCACAGAGATACCGTGACGAGATCCTGAGTCCCATTGTCGTGACATTCATCTGCCGCCATCACCTCATGTTTCAGCATGATATTACATGGCCCCGTGTCGCAAGGAATTGTACATGTATCATGGAAGCTGAAAATGTCCCAGTTCTTCCATGGCCTGCATATTCTCCAGACATGTCACCCATTGAGCACGTTTGGGAAGCTCTGGATCGACGTGTGCAACAGCATGTTCCACTTCTCGCTAATATCCAGCAACTTCGCACAGCCGTTGAAGAGGAGTGGGACAACATTCCACAGCCCACAATCAACAGCCTGATCAACTCTATGTGAAGGAGATTTGTTGTGCTGCATGAAATGGTGGTCACACCAGATACTGACTGGTTTTCTGATCCACGCCTCTACCTTTTTTAATAAGTTATCTGTGACCAACAGATACATATCTGTATTCCTAGTTATGTGAAATCCATAGATTAGGGCCTAATGGATGTATTTCAATTGACTGATTTCCTTTTCCAGCAGCTTGTGAAAATATTCCCTCCCCTTGGCATTTTTCATATTTTGTTGCCTTACAACCTAGAATTAAAATAGATTTTTTGGGGGGTTTGTATCATTTCATTTACACAACATGCCTACCACTTTGAAGATGCAAAATATTTTTTTAGGTGACACAAACAAGAAATAAGACAAAAAAACAGAAAACTTGAGCGTGCATAACTATTCACCCCCTCAAAGTCTATACTTTGTAGAGCCACCTTTTGCAGCAATTACAGTTGCAAGTCTCTTGGAGTATGTCTCTATAAGGTTGGCACATCTAGCCTCTGGGATTTTTGCCCATTCTTCAAGGCAAAACTGCTCCAGCTCATTCAAGTTGGATGGGTTCCGCTGGTGTACAGCAATCTTTAAGTCATACCACATATTCTCAATTGGATTGAGGTCTGGGCTTTGACTAGGCCATTCAAAGACATTTAAATATTTCCCCTTAAACCACTCGAGTGTTGCTTTAGCAGTATGCTTAGGGTCATTGTCTTGCTGGAAGGTGAACCTCCGTCCCAGTCTCAAATGTCTTGAAGACTGAAACAGGTTTCCCTCCAGAATTTCCTGTATTTAGTGCTATCCATCATTCCTAAATTCTGACCAGTTTCCCAGTCCCTGCCGATAAAAAAACATCCCCACATCATGATGCTGCCACCACCATGCTTCACTGTGGGTATGGTTTTCTCGGAGTGATGAGAGGTGTTGGGTTGGTGCCAGCGTTTTCCTTGATGTCCAAAAAGCTCAATTTTAGTCTCATATAACCAGAGTACCTTCTTCCATATGTTTGGGGAGTCTCCCACATGCCTTTTGGCGAACACCAAATGTGTTTGCTTATTTTTTTCTTTAAGCAATGGCTTTTTTCTGTCCACTCTTCCGTAAAGCCCAGCTCGGTAGAGTGTATGGCTTAAAGTGGTCCTATGGACAGATACTCCAATCTCTGCTGTGGAGCTTTGCAGCTCCTTCAGGGTTATCTTTGGTCTCTTTGTTGCCTCTCTGATTAATGCCCTCCTTGCCTGGTCCGTGAGTTTTGGTGGGCGGCCCTCTCTTGGCAGGTTTGTTGTGGTGCCATATTCTTTCCTTTTTTTAATAATAGACTTAATGGTGCTCCGTGGGATGTTCAAAGTTTCGGATATTTTTGTATAACCCAACCCTGATCTGTACTTCTCCACAACTTCGTCCCTGACCTGTTTGGAGAGCTCCTTGGTCTTCATGGTGCCGCTTGTTTGGTGGTGCCCCTTGCTTAGTGGCGTTGCAGACTCTGGGACCTTTTAGAACAGGTGTATATATACTGAGATCATGTGACAGATCATGTGACACTTAGATTGCACACAGGTGGACTTTATTTAACTAATTATGTGACTTCTGAAGGTAATTGGTTGCACCAGATCTTAGTTAGGGCCTTCATAGCAAAGGGGGTGAATACATATTCACTCACCACTTTTCCGTAAAAAAATAAATAATAATTTTTTGAAAACAAGTAATTTTTTAAATTTCACATCACCAATTTGGAATATTTTGTGTTTGTCCATTGCATGAAATCCAAATGAAAATCAATTTAAATGACATGTTGTAATGCAACAAAATAGGAAAATGCCAAGGGGGTTAATACTTTTGCAAGGCATTGTAACTTTTGAAATTGTGCAAGTTGCGTTTATATTTTTGTTCAGTATAGATTCAACAATAAGCCCCTAGGGTGTTTCATAAAGTAAGCTAGTATGTATAAATTCTGCCAGTGCACCGTGACCAAGCATATCAATTAAACAGTGCTGACCTTCTTAGATATAGCTGGCTGGTGGTCTGAACTCTCCCTCCATCTACTGGCCTTGGCTGCTTTTCAACCACACAGCCCAGGGGATGCACCCCTGACTCCCCCCATGTGTGAGGTGAATCTGAGGCAAAGTGGGCGCTGGAGCCCTGAGCATCTCCACCAGGAGTGCAGTGCAGGCAGAAACCCTGGCCAGCTGCATCTCAATTCCAATTAGGTAATGGGAGCTGACAGCATGCCTCCACACCCAGGCCGAGACCCAGCCAGAGGAAGGAAGAGGCAGCTGCGGCTGGCTCTCACCCCCGTACCTCAAAACCCCTCAGGGAGGATAGGGGAGGTAAGATGTGGATCAAAAATAAAATACAGAGAGGGATATCGAGAAAATGCACAGAGAGAAAGGTGGTGAGAGAAAGAGAATGAAGTTAATATCAGAGTGAGGTGGCTATTGTGACAGATATGGAGGCAAGTGAGAAAGGGGAGGGAGAAATTTAAAGAGTGACTGAGAGAGGGAGAAATTGATGAGAAGGGAGGGGACCTTATGAGCGTAATATTATGACTTTCTTCATCTAATATTCAAGAGCGAAGTGTCTCAATGTAGTCTTAGCCGAATCTAGTTTAAGGCCAACAAGGAGAGAATCAATTCCTTAATTCATTTGGGTGGCAGGGTCATAGGAATGTTAAGCCCTTGTGGTTTACGTACCTAAATTAAGCAGGATTAAAGGGAGCTGATTCAATCGGATGCTCTGTGCTTTGTGACATGGAGGAGAGACCAAGGCTCTTAGGTAGTAATATCCAAGGACATAAGAGGAGCTTTCTCCAGGGAATTAAAGGCCTAAACCTCTTACACCTTTCATCTTAAAGCTCTTATGGTGAAGCAGGGATTGATAGGGATTTTATTTTCAATAAAAGAAGGAAAGACAAATAATGTCTCAGTAGTCTGTCCTCATGTGTTCTTCTTGAAAGAGACGGAGCAGTAGAAAAATGATTCTTTGGCACATGGAAAACGTAGAACTCTTTTTATTTTGGCAGTTGTTTAATCCCAGTTTACCTTTATTTCCCCCCAATTTCACAGTATCATTTGAAACAAACATTCAGACACTGTCATGCAGGATTATATGTTTTCTGTCAAAGGGGGACTTCCTGCAAAGTCCTTTATCTATAAGCCCCAAGTGCCTATCTTCCAACCATCTGACTTTACTCGCTTTCAGGCATTAGTTACAAGTAGATTATCAAGTAGCCAGAGCTGCTGCCATGCCTGGGATTTCTGGCAGGTGATGTAAGAGCGAGGCTCTGGCCAGGGTGATCCGTTCAACCCCTCACACATGCGAGTGATCGTTCGGATGAGCACAGCCCACCTGTCCCTCCCGGCCTGCCAGGACTGAGCGACTGTCTCTCCCACCGCCCACAGCTGTTGTCCCCCTCTCCACCACCCCAGCATGCCAGGCGTGCACTTGGCCAGTCTGGCCGAGGAGGGAAGGCTGCCATTGGTCGGGAGGGAGTGTACTGTATCAGAACGATGGTGTGTAGTCAGTGTACCCTTTCCACTCCCATGGTGGCGCAGAGACAGATTTCGGGCAGCCCTCCTCCCTCCCTCGCCTCCTCTCATATCCAGGGCATGTGACGTGCTGACATCTGCACGGAGAGGCGAGTCGGCTTGGGAGAGAGAGATAGGCGTTGGCCCCCTGCCATGCTTGCAGATGCTCCAGTACAGTATGTTAGGCTACAGTACCACTTGGATCTGCTCCATTGCATTATCCCTTTCCCCATCCCCCTCTCTGCTTACCCATGGCGAGAGACCTGCTGAACTAATGCTAATTATCATGGATAGATTTTAGATCGCCTCGATCTCATGTGGATTAGCATTGTGAGTGGCTCACTCAATCACTGTAAATGACACATAGTCCAGGACTATCGTTTCATAGACATTTCAGGACATCAATTGTCTGGTTTCTCATGCTGATGAGAATATAGCATGGGTATGTTGTTTTGAATCATTGGCTTGTAGGAGGTGTACTGTAGAATAGATAGCAGAGGCCTTGGATGACAAATATAGCTAATAAAGTGAAAGGTTTTATTCTCTTCTTTTTTAAGACTCTAGCTGAGACCATATTTAAGAAGTGTTTGCCAAACTTTGCCCTGGTACAATATCATAAATCTTATCCATGAAATAGCACTCTTATCCAACAAAAATGTAAAATCATTTGAAAATACTATATTTAGACAGCATTACTTACATTTCACTAATTAATTTGTTGTGTTTTGATGTAAGCTGAATGTGTACCATGACCCACCGATTCACCTCTTTGTAAATAAACCCCAAACGTGCAAAACCACTGAGATTGTTAGCTATGTTTACTCCTCTGCTTCTTGGAAAGCAATTTTTTGTTAGAAATTCAGCCTGTCTGGTTATAAATGTATGCGTAACATTTGGGAGGAAACGTGTATGCCATAGGGCTAGTAAGAGCATGTAAGAGACTGAGAAATGGTGTGGCTTTCTGGTCGACACAACTTTAGTATCCATACCCTAGTTGTTTGCTGCAAAGTAATCATATTTTAAATCATTGTGGATTAAGTAAGACAGTCTATGGCACTGATGTAAGTTCATTGTCCTGAATAGTTTGAATATACTTTGAAGATAAATTAACCTTCTATTTGTTGTGCCGGTGTATGACATTGTAGCCTATATTGCAGTTTGTCATTGTATTTACTCTGCTGACAAAGTATATAGTTACTATTCATTCTGAAAAAGTGAGATTGAGAAAATGTAAAAGGATAAGAAAATGTACTATGTGTATTTCAATACATGTGATACTGTATTTTTCTAGGGCTGAGCCCACCACCACCTCTTTGGTTGTGTAGTATCCAGTTTTACAAAGCCTCCAATTTTATGGAGACAACTCTTTATTCTGGCACAATTCAAAGTAGTATGAAAACAACATCACAGACCAATAAAAACAGATAGGGTGTAAACCACTCCCACATGTCTTCCACCCGCATTCCAATTGGAAGTACAGAGGATATTGGAATAAAGTTAGATAATACCATGTTGTGTGAGAACTCAAATTATAATTTGAAGAATACAAATTCATACCATTTAGCTAATGCCACTCCAGTTAAAGTCTTTGAGTTCATTAAAATATTGTGACTATTGTCCGTGCCTATTTTTCAGGTAAATGAAGTGGTTGTCATTCCATTTGATAAAACATTGACATATTTTATTTGACTCACAACACTGTGAAAGAAAAGGGATGAGATGAGGAAAGGAATGAGAAAGATTGAGCAAATGTGGATGGAGGAGTGTGAGATTGGAGGAATGTTGACAGTCCAGGCTAGACCCATAACAGCTCTGGAGCCATTGTGGACTACTAGAGGATTTTCACACAATTTTTAGCTCCATGACACAAGTGTCTGTGCTAAGCAAGCAACCCCACATTCCTTTCCCGCTGTCTCTGTCTCTCCCCACTGGGCACAGACGTCAGTTCAACGTCTAGTTTTAATTTACATTTTGATTGAGTTGTCAACTAATGCAAATTCAACATGAAAACATTGGATTTAGGTTCAAAGTTAAGTAAAAATTTACAAAAATTCCCGAACTTCATTTTACATTTTTATTACATGGAAACGACAGTTTGTTTCCAGTCGGGCTCTCTCTCCGTCACACCCAACATGCACCTGTGGAACGGTCGTTAAGACACTAACAGCTTACAGACGGTAGGAAATTAAGGTCACAGTTATGAAAACTTAGGACACTAAAGAGGCCTTTCTACTGACTCTGAAAAACACCAAAAGAAAGATGCCAGGGTCCCTGCTCATCTGCATGAACGTGCGTTAGGCAGGCTGCAAGGAGGCATGAGGACTGCAGATGTGGCCAGGGTAATAAATTGCAATGTCCGTACTGTGAGACAGCGCTACAGGGAGACAGGATGGACAGCTGATCGTTCTCGTAGTGGCAGACCACGTGTAACACCTGCACAGGATTGGTACAGCCGAACATCACACCTGCGGGACAGGTACAGGATGGCAACAACAACTGCCCGAGTTACACCAGGAACGCACAATCCCTCCATCAGTGCTCAGACTGTCCGCAATAGGCTGAGAGAGGCTGGACTAAGGGCTTGTAGGCCTGTTGTAAGGCAGGTCCTCACCAGACATCACCGGCAACAACATCGCCCATGGGCACAAACCCACTGTCGCTGGACCAGACAGGACTGGCAAAAAGTGCTCTTCACTGGCGAGTCGCGGTTTTGTCTCACCAGGGGTGATGGTCGGATTCGCATTTATCGTTGAAGGAATGAGCGTTACACCGAGTCCTGTACTCTGGAGCGGGATCGATTTGGAGGTGGAGGGTCTGTCATGGTCTGGGGCGGTGTGTCACAGCATCATCGGACTGAGCTTGTTGTCATTTCAGGCAATCTCAACGCTGTGTGTTACAGGGAAGACATCCTCCTCCCTCATGTGGTACCCTTCCTGCAGGCTCATCCTGACATGACCCTCCAGCATGACA
Source organism: Salvelinus sp. IW2-2015 (assembly GCF_002910315.2). Lineage (NCBI taxonomy): Eukaryota > Metazoa > Chordata > Actinopteri > Salmoniformes > Salmonidae > Salvelinus > Salvelinus sp. IW2-2015. The sequence goes on from NC_036863.1 coordinate 15,301,287, forward strand.
ATGCCACCAGCCATACTGCTCGTTCTGTGCCTGATTTCCTGCAAGTCAGGAATGTCAGTATTCTGCCATGGCCAGCGAAGAGCCCGGATCTCAATCCCATTGAGCACATCTGGGACCTGTTGGATCGGAGGCTGAGGGCTAGGGCCATTCCCCCCAGAAATGTCTGAGAACTTGCAGGTGCCTTGTGGAAGAGTGAGGTAACATCTCACAGCAAGAATCGGCAAATCTGGTGCAGTCCATGAGGAGGAGATGCACTGCAGTACTTAATGCAGCTGGTGGCCACACCAGATACTGACTGTTACTTTTGATTTTGACCCCTTTGTTCAGGGACACATTTTTTCATTTCTGTTAGTCACATGTCTGTAGAACTTGTTCTGTTTATGTCTCAGTTGTTGAATCTTGTTATGTTCATACAAATATTTACACATGTTAAGTTTGTTGAAAATAAACGCAGTTGACAGTGAGAGGACGTTTCTTTTTTTGCTGAGTTTATTTTATAATTATCATTGCACCCTGGTGGCGGATGGGAAAAGAAGACTAACGTCATCACCATCCACAACATTACATCACTATTCCTCAAAGATATGCCATACATGTGCAATAGATTTTTCTATGAGCGATTCCCATTTCATACTCATAATAAGGTTTAATTTCCTCAAGTACTTCCTCTATTTTTTCCTCTCTTGGGTGGTTCATCTAATTTCTCCTATCCAATCAAGGCTTAGTAGCACCAACACCAATGCAATGCCTCCCTCCCTTCCCTTAGAGACCCACCCAACCTTTTCTCTGGGCTAAATGCTTTAATGACACCCTGGCCCAGGGAACTCTTAGTTTAGTTGCCCTGTCAGGTCACCCTGTACAGCTCACGGTGTACTTGTTAGTGCAAAACACCTGCCCACAGTCACTTAAAGTCAGTCCTCTGTGAAACAGGCAAAGAACCCGTTAAATTGGCATGACAGCAGAAGAATCATTGAGCAAAACGCCAGGCTGCAGTTTGCTGGCAGGCATGCTTTTTAGACACAGTAATAGCCCCTAGATGTATTGAGCTGCCTGTCTGCACTCTTCTTTCTTCTTTGCTCTTTAGTGTTTCGCTTCAAAGCTCTACCGCATTAAGTGGAGCCAATGTTGTCTATTTGAAGTCTTTCTCCACTTCTCTTCCCGAGACACACTTCTGTATTGGGATGTAATGTATAGGTGGAGTAGCATAGTATTGCCGCGTCTTTTCTTGTATGCCTTTTATTCAGTGGCTCAACTTGTTTACCATTGGCTTAGAGCCTGTGGGGCATCACATTCACATTTAAAAACAGTATGTCTTCATCAATCAAAACAGAAACATGCATTTGAAACTGATCTCTCAAGAAATCAATCGGATCTTTCTCTACATGACCAACTGACATGATGTTTGACCCAGTTGTAAACGGACCAAACATTTTCCTTACCTGGCCAATCCAGATGGAAGATGTGCTCCCCCGCTAGAGTCTGGTTCCTCTCAAGTTTACTTCCCATCTAGGGTGTGTTTCCTTGCCACTGTGTCTGTTTTTTGTTTGTTGATTTCAGGCAGCATTACAGTTTTGCACTTGTATGTCCTTGCTGATAGTTGTCCTTTTTGTAGGGAAATGCTGCCCTCTTGAGGCTAGACTGTAACCATCATCCTTGTTGTAGATCAGGACTGTTCAATTACACTCCTGGAGTAACAAACATTTCTGGTTTCTTCTCTTTCTGCTGATCAGGTACTGATTCAGACATGGGAGTAGGGTAGAGTTGGGTAAGTTGAGCCATATTTTCATTCAGCATCACTCTGTCAAGGGAAATATAGTAGAGCCGTGAGAGAGGGCCCTTTTTTAGTTAAAGAAAACATTTTAAGGATCTGTTTACACAGACTTAACACCTAACAAACACTTTGTACTTTAAAAAAAACTTTTAACACAGGCCTGGTCCTGTTGTTACCTCACATCCCAGTGATAATTCCTTGCTTTACACCTTGGAAGAAAACACTTAAATTTGCTCAAGTTACCCCAAAGCAAACTTTTTGACTATATCAGCCCACACAGTTACAAGGATGCACTTTCATGCTAGATTTAGGACCTCATAATGAAGCTTATAGAGACCCCAACTGGTGTATATAACAAATCTTAAAATGATCTATACTGAACAAAAATATAAATGCAACATGTAAAGTGTAGTTCCCATGTTTCAATGAGCTGAAATAAAAAAATCCCAGAAATGTTCAATACACACAAAACGCTTATTTCTCTCAAATGTTGTGCACAAATTTCTTTACATCCCTATTAGTGAGAATATATCATTTGCCAATATAATCCATCCACCTGACACTTGTGGCATATCAAGAAGTTCATTAAAAAGCATAATCATTAAATCAAATCAAATCATATTTGTCACATGCGCGCGAATACAACAGGTGTAGAAGTTAGTGAAATCTTTACTTACAAGCCCTTAACCAATCATGCAGTTAAGAAAAATAAGTGTTAAGTAAAAAGTAGATAAGTAAAACATTAAAATAACAAATAATTAAAGAGCATCAGTAAAATAACATTAGCGAGGCTATATACAGGGGGTACCGGTACAGAGTCAATGTGCGGGGGCACAGGTTAGTCTGGTTAGTTAAGGTAATATGTACATGTAGGTAGAGTTAAAGTGACATGTGCACCTTGAGCTGGGGACAATAAAGGCCACTTTAAAATGTGCAGTTGGCATGCTGACCGTAGGAATGTCCACCAGAGCTGTTTCCAGAGAATGTTAACTTCTCTACCATAAAACTGCCTCCAACGTCCTTTTAGACAATTCGGCAGTGCGTCCAACYGGCCTCACAACTGCAGACCACGTGTAACCACGCCAGCCCAGGACCTCCACATCCGGCTTCTTCACTTGTGGGATCATCTGAGGGGGGTGGGGGTGGTGTAATAACGCCCTTTTGTGGGGAAAAACTAATTCTGATTGGCTGGGCCTGGCTCCCCAGTGGGTGGGCCTGGCTTCCAAGTGGGTGGCCCTATGCCTTCCCAGGCCCACCCATGGCTGCACCCCTGCCCAGTCACGTGAAATCCATAGATTTGGGCCTAATGCATTGATTTCAATTGACTGATTTCCTTATACGAACTGTAACTCAGTAACATCTTTGAAATTGTTGGATGTTGCATCTATATTTTTGTTCAGTATACTTTGGTTGAGATACAATAATCATGAAACCACTAACACAATACATTAATTTGACTTAGTGAAAATCAGTTTTGGGGACCTAACTTGTTTACCACGTTTTTGGTTTCTTCCTTCAAAGACTGTGTATGGTTTCCTAGAAACAAGATTAAAGTAGGGGATTTGATTAACTGCCTGTCTCCCTGGCTCACTATATATGTGCGTGCCACCGTTGAAATGCCTGCAGTTAGATGACCTGGTGAAACTATACTTTAGAATTGCCTTTAGTAGGCTAACAAGGACATCCTTTCTCTTTTAACATATAATAACCATATTCTAAGACGAACCTATTAGGACCTGGATGAGGTTGTGCCACAGAATATTTTCAGGAGGAACATCACAGACTCAGATGTATTTCATCCAAATCCATGGTTACATACATAGGTAGAGACAGGTGGGTTGTGTGTGTATGCCGGTGTGTGTTTGGGGAGGAAGGTCGGGGGGGGGGGGGTCTAATACACTCATTCAAACAGGCGTCTCTCACACACACACGGTATCAATGTAAAAGTTGTATTTTTTAAGGATACAATACGTAATATTTTTCACTTATCATAATTAGGTTTTAGTCCAGAGAGTACAGAAAAGTTATATAGATCTTTAATGAGACATTGCAGGGATCTAGCTTGCGAACTTAACATAAAACTTGAGTCATCGACATACATGGACACCTTTGTTTTTAAGCCTTGGATTTCTAATCCTCTAATGTTGTTATTGGATCTGATTTTAAAAGCTAGCATTTCGATGGCCATAACAAATAGATATGGTGACAGTGTACACCCTTGTTAACTCCTCTTGACAATTCAAAACTCTGAGAAGTAGCCGTTATTTACTATTTTACACCTGGGGTTGCTATACATTATTTTTACCAATTTTATAAGAGATATACCGATATTGAAAAAAATCCAGGCATTTATGAATAAAATCCAGTCTTACTTTATCAAATGCGTTTTCAAAATCAGCTATAAATACCATTCCTGGCTTCTTAAATGTTTCATGATGTTCTATTATTTCTAGTAGTTGTCGTATATTATCTCCAATGTATCGTCCATGTAAAAAACCTATCTGATCAGGATGAACAATACCTGGTAAAACCCTTTTAATTCTGAGTGCTATGCATTTTGCTAGTATTTTTGCATCACAACATTGAAGTGTAAGGGGCCTCCAGTTTTTTAGATAGACCAGGTCTTTATATTTGCCATCTCCTAGGCCTATGTTTATTATCTTGTGAATGTAGGTCACGGAGAAGGATTGCGCGGGCTGCCCCCGAACCCCTGTCATGGACCTTGCATAGCCACGGAACAGGGGCACAGGGGTTTGGGTAAAGCCCCGTCTGAGACAGTCATTTTACGTTCCATTATTATTATAAAAAAAAAGGTTTTAACCTTTAATTAACTAGGCAAGTCAGTAAAGAACAAATTCTTATTTTCAATGACGGCCTAGGAACAGTGGGTTAACTGCCTTGATCAGGGGCATAACGACAGATTTGTACCTTTTCAGCTTGGGGATTCGATCTTGCAACCTTTCGGATACTAGTCCAACGCTCTAACCACTAGGCTACCTGCCACCCCATTATTAAAACCTAACAGCTAACAGGTCTAGCCACTAGCCTCTATGTGGTTAACAAGCGGTAGCCAAAATGAGCAGTATAACAAATAGTCTATAACAGAGACAATGTCCTTGTTTTGGGATAACCTATGCATCCTTCATTCCTCCCTCCTTGAAAACCGATAGATAGTGAAATGAGATGGTATGCTAGGCTACCAATAAAGTAATATCAGATCAATGATTATTTCAAGCAAGGGAGAATCTGTCGATGAATATATTCAAACAGCACTGCAGATTAGCTGGTTTGCGCATGCTGGAGTGGTCCTTGAGTTTCCTCTCCTCCCACGATCACGTACAGCTGGTAAAACCCCTGCTTCATTGTTCATTCTTCCCGCAGCCATTGGATATGCCTATAATTTACTTTCACTTGCCCACTCTAATGTATTATTATCCTACAGGTCAGGGTATTCAATCTAGTGGGCCACTATATGTTTATAATGGGCTGTAAAATAGTGGTTTTGCAGCGAATTTGGAGAGCAGCTTGACGTGGGACTCCAGGATCCCAAGAGAATTCGTACTTTTTGTGTGCTCACCGAGGCTGCATTCCAAACACTTAACAGACACACCCTCTCCCCTCAGCCCTCAAATGAAGTGGACACTTATGACGTATCATGATGTCTGACGAATTTACACTTGCAGGGTAAGCGGCAAGGGAGGAAGGAATGAATTTGAAATGGACCACCCTTCCCGGAAATTCGTCACTCCTTAGTCCCGCGACGATTGTGTTTTCAGCCACCGGTAGCTTGTGGGTGCTTTATCACCCGATACAATTGCAATCAGTCAATATAAATGGACAACAATCATCAGAAATCAAGCGATATGAATCAGACAGTGAGGCGCCACCTGACCCACTAGTTGGTCAGAAGGTTCAAATCAATGTTTCATATCGTGGTGTATATGTACTGTAGATTGAATTGCACTCAAGAATTGTTCTTCCATACTATGGGTCATATTAGCGGGCTATCCCGGGGTTAACAACACTTTTAAAAATCCATTATGTACCTTTGACGAAGGGAAAGGACATCAGAAGATCTTCTAGTTTCAGTTACAGCACAATAAAAATGATCATTACCGCCTACTTGGAAATTACGATATGAAACGTTGATTTGAACCGTCTGACCAACTAGTGGGTCAGGGAGCACCCCACTGTCTGATTCATATCGCGTGATTTCTGATGCTTGTTCTCAATTATATCGACTGATTGGTTCTGTATGGGGTGACTTTAGATGCGCTACAGTCAATTATGATTGCATGTCTACTTATATTATAATAATTATATAGTTAAGGCTTATATAGTTAAGCCAGGCTTCCCCAAATATTTTACAAATAAAAATGATAAAATAATGTATCTTTTGTCTCTATGTGTTYTCACAATTTTCCATCAATTCGCAAGTGGCTGAATCTCACCGGAGAAATCATCCGAGAGATGGAAACAGCGCCCCTCTATCTGAGTATGTGTAGCTCATGTATCTGATGCTGTCTGGTTCAAAAGACTATAACATGTTGCCGCTGTAGCATTTGATAGTTTGATGCCAGCAAGAATTTGGCCTCCCTTGATAAAAACAAATGATAAAAGAATTAGCCAATCAGCTTTGAGCTGAGCTCAACTGTGGGTTGTCTTGGTGGAGCAAATTGTATTAAACAAAGCATATATAGCCTTGTCGATTTAATTAATGATGTTTAAATATTTAAGTTGAAAAGGTGCTGGAATAGCAAAGGCAATACTCCTGTTGTCTTTGTGCTGACTTGTAGTAACTCTGTGGTTATAAATCAGTAGTTTAGTAAACTGGCAAACATTAACTTGCTTGACCATGCTGCAGGTGATATAACTGTTTGTTACATGCAATATTTGCTTTGTGGACTTCACCAACATTATATGGCTTGGCTTCCTCAGTGATTTTACCCACACACAGCTACTGTCTATGGCACAACCTTTTCCAGTTTCTAATACTTATAATAATATGGTGATTATGTGCGAAAAGAGCAAGGATTTCCTTCTTACTAAAGCCAAATTCTAAAGTACAGTTTCACCAGGTCATCTAACTGGGGCATTTCAACATTGGCACCACAGCAACAGGAAGCCAGGGAGACATGCAATTAACCAAATCCCCTACATTAGTCTTGAAATATAACTGCGAATTTATTCTAAAATGTGGATTTATTCTCTAAATTAAATTGAGTTTATTCTTGAAATATTACCACTTTATTCACAAAATTACATTTTTACTAAATTCTAAAAATATTGCCACTTTTTGAAAGTACTATCATGCAAAAAAATTATAATCCAAGTACCACCACCCATGAGAGTGGTTTTGTCTGTCTACACTAGGGGGCAACCTTTGCCAGTGATTACTGGTTTACTAGCTCAGTGCAAAACCCTGCTTGTGTTTCAAGCCCCATTAGTTGCTTAGATCCTGTGAAAAGGGATGAATGGAATAGGTATGAGTTGACCCTAACCACTGATTCAAGGCCAGATATTTTCTAGTCCCCTTGATGGTGAAGGATAAGACTATCTGATCTTAGATCAGTCAACATTTAACTTGAGTGTGGAAAAGAAAGAACCATATCACTTAGAAGTAGAGTTCTAATACTAATACTCTTGTTAAACCACGTCTTCCCCTCTTTGTCTTTGTATGCACTGTTCATTTGAAGATATATCTATGGACGGAGAACAGTATTTGTTATTTTTAGTTGATTACAAAGGCCCTTTCTTTTGCAAAGATCTGGGAATGTGTTGCAGGGAAAGGGTGAGGTGTTGAAAGAGACCATCAAATCAAAGTTTATTGGTTGCGTTCACAGATTTGTAGATGTTATCGCAGGTTCAGCGAAATGCTTGTGTTTCTAGCTCCAACAGGGCAGTAATACCTAGCAATACAAATCAATACACACATAATCCAAAACATTTAAAGAAATAAATTAAGAAATATCAGAACGAGCAACATCATAGGCCGAAATATATATACATAAGCGGAGGATGGCTAGATGGCCACTGTAGGATGAGGGTCCAGGTTAGGAATGTAGCTAGGACTTCAGCAACTCTTCAGCAAGTGCCTGGTGATCTTGAATGATACTTGAGTGTCAGGACCTACTTCCAACCGCTTACCTAGAGCTTTGGGGTCTTCTTAGCTTCTGCCACAGACTCTCATCTCAACCTAGATAACAATGTAAGCCGAGGCTAGAGTCTCCTTAGACCAGAGTGCGAGTACACACTATATGTGGTTAGAAATAGGGCCCGGACGATACCAGTATCGCAATATTCGTTCGTATCGTGGCAAGGAAACAAACAAAGCAGATTTAACTTCATGAGAAAAACAGCCCTATGTTGTCATCCAGAGTCACATGTATTTATTTTCCAAGCTATAGCACACAATATTATTCTTACAGGAGGTTTTTAAAGGACCAAAGAGTAAGGTCTGCTTCGTGTTTTAATTTTTGCCATGGAAAAAATATTGCGATACTTGTATCGTCGCATCCCTAGTTAGGAAGTGTACAGATTAAATACTGTAGCCTATGAATTTTGTAAGTTTAACTTTGTAAATCAATCTGCTGTGCAACTAGATGATGTAATCCCATTGCGTTACGTCTGTCAACAGGTGAAAATAATCTGTGTTAAAATCAGGGTGTCAGAATCACAATGAATTTCAATGGGCTGCCATCCAGAATAATTCTGAAGTGTGAGAATGAGGCACAGATTTAGGTGATGTCAGCAGTCACAAATTCCCATGTACAGTAGCTAGCAGAGGCGCTGTAATGGGTGTAATGCTCTATTTTTAAAGCTGTAGTAAAAGTGAGAACTCTACCTTTCCCAACCTCTTGCTTTTCCGTTTTTGGAGTTAAAGGAAAAATACACAAAAAAACACTCATTCCTTTAATTTACAGTGTTAAATAACACTAATATGTGAGAACAATATTTTTTGTGAACAAATGTTTAATTTTGGCATTATAATAAGGTTAGTAGCAACATGAAAAATCCTTGTGGAAATCTGTTGTAGCTAAAAATCAACTACAAAATCCACAATGCAATGCACTCTATGGATGGGCTAGTTGGCTGGCTAGCTAGCTAGCGTAGCTACACACAATAAAACCAAATACAATATCATCATGTAACATAACTAGTTAGCTGTAAAATTGCCTAAACAAACTGCACTATCAATTTACGAGTCTACAATCTCACCATGTTCAACCTGCAGATAGATGTGCCTCATGAGAGTGGAATCTAATATTCGCAACGGCAGATACATTTTTGATGAGATAACTTTGCCCATGTTACGTCAAAGGGCCGTGCGGTCTATTCTGGGTGATTCTGGGACAAGGAGCACTCTCCTTTAAGGAGGAGTGAATGGGAGTCTATTGGGCGCTAGCTCAAAAACCCAACATTAGCATGAATTTCAACAACAAGTAAAACATTACAAATATTTTCTGAGAGGTGAGATAATTAACTTGCTATCTATAGTATCGTATAGCTTTTGAATCGTGACATTATGTACTTGAGGAAAATAGGCACGTTTCTCCACATATACACTGACTTTGAGAAGGGACTACGTGACGATTATCTTAGCAACCGCGTGACACAGCATAACAACGTGAACGCGATTGTTCGACAGTCTGCTAGGTGGGGGGGTTACACGGTCCTTCATTCCTTGGATTCCTATCTCCTTTCTAAAATATTTCAGGCAACGGCACCATGCAATGCACCCTGGACTAAATAGGCAGACAGAAAAAAATGTGCTTGAGCCTCTGTTAAATTACACATTTCTCGAGGTAGGAAAATCGCAAAAATATGATCAATGGGTCATTCGAGAGAATACATCCTCCCGAATTATGACATCGGCCAGTAATGAAATCTGACATGTATGTTAGACGTTTTCTCGATCTAAAAGTCATATTCCGATTAATTTCCAGTGTAATGAGTGACTTTATCACGGTGCTACGTCATACGGTCCGGATTTCTGCCTGCTTGAACGCCAATAACTCCGATCCACATGAAAACATGAAATGACCCATTGAAGCGATAGAACATCACTCAGAGATGCAGAAAAAACATATAACATTCAAAATAGGTGAACCTTTCCTTTTAATATCCCAGGGCTGATCAGTGATTTAGAACTAACTACTGTTGAAGTTTTCTTTAGGTGTTGCATTTTAATGGTGCCCCCAATTCTCAGACACACACACACCAGCCATCATTGATGAATATATTTACCCTGCTAACACAAATACCAATGGGTTTTATGACATTGTGTAATCGCTCACTGTTGTTCCATTCCCCTAACCTGTAGTTAGTTTCCATTGCCAACATGTGTTGCCAGGCAATTCAATCCCCCCTGGGCCCTACTGTTATGAAATAGAGCCTTACAACCTTTCTCTCTGGGGACGCAAAGTGTTCTACTACACACTTGTTGTGAGCACAAGGTTACCACTAAGTGGCTCTGAACGCAAGGCACTTCATGTTTCTTCATGTTCTCCAATGTTTCCACGGGGCTACAACGGCTCTCACGGGGGAAATCATCAAGCCCGACACGTGCGCCAGCCCCATTGTTCACGCACTGTCAGCCTCCGTCCTTCCACCACTGACAGATCAATGAGCTGAAGTGCACGGGACTGCAGATGTGTGTAACGCAGCTTTTTTCTGAGCACGGAACACATGGCTCAGATCGCTATCCATTGTTCGTAACGTTCAAAAGTGTTGACTCATCACTTTTCAGAAAAGCACACCTGTCTTCACACTCTTCCGGGCTGACTGTATGATAATAATTAGAATGTGGTCATTTGTACAGTGTTTATACACTTTATGTTCTTCGCGGTGTTTTCTCTAAATGTTTAGTTTAAGACCACCAGTCTGTGGACTCCGAGAGAAAAATATGTGCCAAGAAAACAACACTCATCGATGTAAACTCTCACGTTACATAAGAGTTGCCACGGGAGTCATTAGTGAAAAGAAAACTGCATGAATAGTGTGACTCACTTTGATGGTAAAGTGCGTAGGTACAGTACGTCACCAACAGTATGACAGTCATGACCTTTACCTCCATGTCATGATCTCACAAGATCACTAACACCTACAGGTAAATGCTAAAATAAAGGAAACACGGCGTTAGAAAGCAGAGTTAGAAAGCTGGCTGTCAGAAGCTTTACAATGTAAGTTTACTTTTAATCCGTCAATCTGCATATTTCAAGACATGGCATACGAGGGCGCGGTGTTGGACAATATTAGTCACTTATATTGAAGAAGCTATTATTTACAGGAATTCAAATGATACTCCAACGTTAAGAGAATGGAAGAATCAAATGCTTTATTATTGAAATATAGAAAATAATCTGGCTACAGACAAACACAATATGAAGTCATATGGAGTCTTACGGGTGGGAACATGTGGGTCTGAGCAAATGTGATGTCATTAATGTTTGTTGAAATGTATATACAGTATGTGAGTGTTTRGTAGTCTATTGTTTTTGTCTATGTAGTTTTTTGTTTGTCAAAACATTTGAAATAAAATATAAAAGGAAACACCAACATATAGTGTCTTAATAGGGCGTTGGGCCACCATGAGCTCCCAGAACAGCTTCAATGCACCTTGACATATATTCTACAAGTGTCTGAAACTCTATTGGAGGGATGCAACACCATTCTTCCACAAGAAATTCCATCATTTGGTGTTTAGTTGATGGTGGTGGAAAATGCTGTCTCAGGCACCGCTCCAGAATCTCCCATAAGTGTTTAATTGGGTTGAGATCTGGTGACTGAGACACACACACACACACCCTTTAAATCAGTGGCGGTCGGTGCCATTTAAGATGAGGGAAGACTTAAAAAAATAAAATATGAGCATGGGGTAACGACGGGTGAGTGAAATGAGTGAGGAGTCAAATGCAGAGAGCGAAATGAACGGGAAAACGCTTTAATGTCCTTCAAAACGTAACAGGTCCAAAACATGGGTGAATGCCCAAAACACTGGCGCTAAACAAACCCCAAACCTCGTTACAAACATTGACAGCGAAAACCCAAAACAAAACACGATACATCACCAAACGTAACAACCAACAAGCCCGCCACAACACCAGCGGCAAAACGAAACTTAAATAACACCCATCCCAAAACCCCAACAAGGAACAGTGGAAAACAATTAGACAGAAACAAACGAAAGAAAAAGGGATTTTGGCAGCTAGTAGACCGGCGACGACGACCGCCGAGCGCCACCCGAACAGGAAGGGGAGCCACCTCGGTGGTATTCGTGACAGTACCCTCCCCCCCCCCTCCTGACACGCGGCTCCCGCAGCGCGCCGACACCCGCCTCGGGACGACCCGGGGGCGAGTGCAGGCGATCCGGATGAGGCGATGAATTCCCTTAGTATAGTTGGATTCCAATATATCCCCCACCGGGACACCAGCACCTCTCCTCCGCCCGTACCCCTCCCAGTCCACGAAGTACTGCAGGCCCCTCACCCGGCGTCTGGAGTCCAGAATCGACCGTATCGTGTACGCCGGGACCCTCGATGTCCAGAGGGGGCGGAGGACCTCCGGAACCTCACCTTCCTGCATGGGACCAGCTACCACCGGCCTGAGGAGAGACACATGAAACGAGGGATAATACGAAGGAGTAACAATCGATAACACACCTCGTTTATTCTCCTCAAGACTTTAAATGGCCCTACACACTGCGGACCCAGCTCCGGCAGGGCAGGCGGAGGCAGGTTTCGGTCGAGAGCCAGACCCTGTCCCCCGGTGCAAACACGGGGGCCTCACTGCGGTGACGGTCAGCGCTCTTCTTCTGCCATCCACTCGCCTGACGCAATGACTCCTGGACGGCTCTCCAGGTCTCCTTAGAGCGCTGCACCCACTCCTCCACCGCAGGAGCCTCGGTCTGGCTCTGATGCCATGGTGCCAGAACCGGCTGGTACCCCAACACACACTCAAATGGTGACATGTTGGTAGAGGAGTGGCTTAGTGAGTTCTGGGCCATTTCTGCCCAGGGGATGTATCTTGCCCACTCCCCTGGCCGGTCCTGGCAATACGACCGCAGAAACCTACCACTTCCTGGTTCACTCTCTCCACCTGCCCATTACTCTCCGGGTGATAAACCGAGGTCAGGCTGACCAAGACCCCCAGACGCTCCATAAACGCCTTCCATACTCTGGACGTGAACTGGGGACCCCRATCAGAAACGATATCCTCGGGCACCCCGTAGTGCCGGAAGACATGGGTGAATAGTGCCTCCGCTGTCTGCAGGGCCGTAGGGAGACCGGGCAACGGGATAAGACGGCAGGACTTAGAGAACCGATCCACAACGACCAGGATCGTCGTGTTCCCCTGAGACAGGGGAAGATCAGTAAGAAAATCCACCGATAGATGGGACCACGGCCGTTGTGGAATGGGGAGGGGTTGTAATTTCCCTCGTGGCAAATGCCTAGGAGCCTTACTCTGGGCGCACACCGAACAGGAGGAGACATAGAATCGCACGTCTCTCACCAAGGTAGGCCACCAGTACTTCCCTCTAAGACTTTGCACCGTCCTCGAAATACCCGGGTGACCTGACGAGGGTAGACTATGAGCCCATCGAATCAATTGATCACGAACAGCGAGCGGCACGTACCTACGACCCTCCGGGCACTGTGGAGGCGTAGGTTCCTCCCTTAGTGCCCGCTCGATGTCCACGTCCACCTCCCATACTACCGGTGCTACCAGCTTGGCAGCCGGAATGATGGGAGTAGGATCGATGGACCGGTCATCAGTGTCGTATAGGCGGGACAGCGCGTCGGCCTTAGTATTGAGGGAACCTGGTCGATACGAGATCGTAAAACGAAATCGGGTGAAATACATGGCCCACCTTGCCTGACGAGGATTCAGTCTCCTAGCTGATCGGATATACTCCAGGTTAYGGTGGTCAGTCCAGATGAGGAAARGGTGCTTAGCCCCCTCAAGCCAGTGTCTCCACACCTTCAGAGCCTTAACCATGGCCAACAACTCCCTATCCCCCACATCATAATTCCGCTCCGCTGGCCCGAGCTTCTTCGGGGAAAAAAGCACAGGGGCGGAGCTTCGGTGGCGTACCCGAGCGCTGGGAGAGCACAGCTCCAACCCCAGCCTCGGATGCGTCCACCTCAACTATGAACGCCAAAGAAGGGTCAGGATGCGCCAACACTGGCGCGTCGGTGAACAGCGCCTTCAAACGACGGAAAGCTCCGTCCGCCTCTGCTGACCACTGCAAGCGCACCGGCCACCCCTTCAGCAGTGAGGTAATAGGGGCCTGGCCAACACCTGGCCAAAACCCCGGATAAACCTCCGGTAGTAATTGGCAAACCCTAAGAACCGCTGCACCTCCTTTACCGTGGTCGGAGTCGGCCAATTACGCACGGCCTTGACGCGGTCACCCTCCATTACCACCCCCGAGGTGGAAATGCGATAACCCAGGAAGGAAACGGCTCGTTTGGAAAACTCACATTTCTCTGCCTTCACGTACAGGTCATGCTCCAGCAGTCGCCCAAGAACCTTGCGCACCAGAGACACATGCTCGGCGCGTGTGGCGGAGTAGATCAAGATGTCGTCAATATACACCACTACACCCTGTCCGTGCAGGTCTCTGAGAATCTCATCAACGAAGGATTGAAAGATGGCTGGAGCATTCTTTAACCCGTACGGCATGACGAGGTACTCATAATGGCCAGATGTGGTACTAAAATCGGTTTTCCACTCATCTCCCTCCCGAATACGCACCAGATTATACGCGCTCCTGAGGTCCAGTTTCGTGAAGAATCGCGCCCCGTGAAATGATTCCACCGCCGTAGTGATGAGAGGTAGTGGGTAACTAAAACCCACAGTGATGGAATTTAGAACTCGATAATCAATACACGGACGCAAACCACCCTCCTTTTTCTTCACAAAAAGAAACTTGAGGATACGGGTGACATGGAGTGCCGAATGTACCCCTGTCCCAGAGCCTCCGTGACATATGTCTCCATAGCCAACGTCTCCTCCTGGGACATCGGATACACGTGACTCCTGGGGAGTGCAGCGTTTACCTCGAGGTTTATCACGCAATCCCCCTGTCGATGGGGTGGTAATAGGGTCGCCTTCCTCTTACTGAAGGCGATAGCCAAATCGGCATACTCAGCAGGAATRCGCAYGGTGGAAACCTGGTCTGRACTCTCCACCGTTGTYGCACCGATGGAAACTCCTAAACACCTGCCTGAACACTCATCAGACCACCCCTGGAGAGCTCCCTGTCTCCACGAAATAGTAGGATTGTGAATAGCCAGCCAGGGAATCCCCAGCACCACCGGAAACGCAGGTGAATCAATAAGGAACAGACTAATCCGCTCCTTATGATTCCCCTGCGTAATCATCTCCAGAGGAATCGTGGCCTCCCTGACAAGCCCTGACCCTAACGGTCGACTATCTAAGGAGTGCACGGGGAAGGGGGGGTCTACCTTAACTAACGCAATCCTCAACCTCTGGGCGAGTCCGCGATCTATAAAATCCCCGCTGCGCCTGAATCGACTAGCGCTTTATGCTGGAGAGAGAGGAAAAACCTCAGAAAACAGATGAACAAAAACATGTGACCAACAGGAAGCTCTGGGAGAGTGTGGTGCTGACTCACCTGGGGTGACCGAGGAGTGTTCTGCCTGCCCTCTCGACTCCCAGATGGACTCCTCCAGCACCGACCGGAAGTGTGCCCTCTCCGGCCACACTGGGTACAGGAGGAGCCTCCTCCTCCGGTCTCCCTAGACGCAGCCCCTCCTAGCTCCATAGGAATGGGAACGGGGGGGGCAGGAGGTGGAACTGACAGGACCCTTTCAGAACGTCCGCGAGCAGCCAGCAGATGGTCTAGCCAGATAGACATGTCGATCAGCTCATCCAAGCTGAGCATAGTGTCCCGACAAGCCAGCTCCCTGTGGACGTCCTCTCTTAGGCTACACCTGTAATGGTCTATCAGGGCCCTGTCGTTCCTCCCTGCTCCAGCGGCCAAAGTCCGGAAGTCCAACGCAAAGTCCTGCGCGCTCCTCGTCCCCTGCCGGAGATGGAACAACCTCTCACCCGCCGCTCGGCCCTCCGGGGGATGATCGAACACAGCCCGGAAACGACGGGTGAACTCCAGGTAGTGACCCCTCGCTGAGTCGGGCCCGTTCCAGACGGCGTTGGCCCACTCCAGGGCCCTACCCGTCAGGCAGGAGACGAGGACACTCACGCTCTCCTCATCCGAGGGAGCAGGCCGAACAGTGGCCAGGTAGAGATCGAGTTGTAGCAGAAATCCCTGGCACCCTGCCGCTGCTCCATCGTACTCCCTCGGAGGCGTGATGCGCAGAGCGCTGGCACCGGATCCCGCTGGAGGAGATGGTAGAGTTGCTGGTGGGAGGGTAGGTGGGGTAGTAGGGAGACCACTCCTCTCCCAACGGTCCATCCTCTCCATCATCTGATCCATTGCTGATCCAATGCGATGGAGGATGGACGTATGATGGACTCTCTCCTCCATCGTGGGGAGAGAGGTGGTCGCTACTCCTGCTGACTCCATCTGGTGGTGCGGGCTTCTGTAATGATGGGTGAGTGAAATGAGTGAGGAGTCAAATGCAGAGAGCGAAATGAACGGGAAAATGCTTTAATGTCCTTCAAAACGTAACAGGTCCAAAACATGGGTGAATGCCCGAAACACTGGCGCTAAACAAACCCCAAACCTCGTTACAAACACTTGACAACGAAAACCCAAAACAAAACACGATACATCACCAAACGTAACAACCAACAAGCCCGCACAAACACCAGCGGGCAAAACRAACTTAAATAACACCCATCCCAAAACCCCAACAAGGAACAGGTGAAAACAATTAGACAGAAACAAACGAAAAGGAAAAAGGGATCGGTGGCAGCTAGTAGACCGGCGACGACAACCGCCGAGCGCCACCCGAACAGGAAGGGGAGCCACCTTCGGTGGTATTCGTGACACATGGCCTTATTTCTATTACAGCGTGTTGGATGACTCATTCATATTCCATTCACCCAGTTCAATGTAACATCGATAGGTTTAGGCTACTACATGATATTAGAATTTTCCCTATACCCATCATGAGGTTGCAACAACCCAGCCTATGAATGAAAGTTTACAACATAGGTGCACACAGGTTGAGAGAAAAATTTGAGGTGACAGATTGAGGTGACACATTCAATACCGCCTTGCATACTCTTGCCTGCATGTAGCTGACCTATGGTGTAATTATTAGTCCAACAGTTGCAAACAAGAGTTTATTGGACAAATTCAGGTATGTTTATCCCCGTTTCATTCTGTTTGCTTCCGTTTCAGAAAAAAAAAATCAACAGAATCTCAGAATGAATACACCCCTGATCACAGGTAAACACAGTTCACTTTCATAGCAGCCACACATCAGCTGTATGTGACCAGGCGAAAAACCTTTCCAAGCCAAACCATATCATAATCGCTACACACAGCCTGCATCGTTGTCACCATATTATCTAAAGTAACGTAATACGTAATAGTCAACATAGTTCATCGGTGTAGCACGTTCGTAAACCCGCTGCAATCATGCAGTAAACTTATAGTGTAGAGTCAGTAAGCAGTTTTGTAGTTATACCGGCGGGCCCTGGTGGCAATAAATGAGTAAAACCAAAAGCGTACTTTGACTCAGAAGAGTTCCAGTGTCGTGTTGGCTAGTCATAGCCAGCTAGCTAACATAGCATCCCTCTGTTTGAGCTGGGTGTTTGAGCAGGCTAAACTAGCGAGCTATATTTGCTAGCTAAGTAAGTGAAAGGGGGGGAAATGACGAAATATATAGCTTTCTCTCTTGATTCTCCTTCATTTTTGAATAAATTAATTTGTTCAAAACTGTTCAACTATTGTCTCTGAGTCAACTACTCACCACATTTTATGCACTGCAATGCTAGCTAGCTGTAGCATATGGTTTCAGTACTAGATTCATTCTCTGATCCTTTGATTGGGTGGACAACATGTCAGTTCATTCTGCAAGATATTTGATAGGTTGGAGGATGTCGTTCATAATTAATGTTTAATTCTGGAAGGGGGTGAAAACCATGAGCCTTCTAGGTTGTGTATTGAAGTCAATGTACCCAGAGGAGAACGAAAGTTTGCTGTCCTCTGGCTACACCATGGTGCTACCCTAGAAAGTGCTGGTGAGGCTACTGTAGACCATTGCAAAACAGTGTGTTTTAATCAATTATTTGACACGTGAATATATTTCGTATAGTTTTATCTAAAATGGATGACTTTTAAAAACATTTTACTATTTTTATGAAATTCACTGAGGAGGATGGTCCTCCCCTTCATCCTCTGAGGAGCCTACACTGCTTTAACACCCTATGCTCCTTTGAGAACCCTCTTTCAAAGTCTCAGAGATCTCTTCTTCTAGCCTTGGTCGTTTGTCAAAATAATGGGCAACTGGGATTTTTATACATGACCTTAAGCATGATGGGATTGTAATTGCTTAACTCAGGAACCACACCTGTGTGGAAGCACTTGCTTTCAATATACTTTGTAGCTCTCATTTAGTCAAGCGTTTCCTTTATTTAGGCAGCTACTGTACCTGTATATGATATTACCCAGGACACCTGTTGTTATTATCTGGTTATTAAGCAAATGTTAAATAACTTTCTGTTGAACGCATGATTTTTCCCTGGTCAATTATTTTTTTAAATTACAACTTAGAATAGGTTTCATATTGTATTGACAGTCTTTATACACAATACATAAAAGCTACACAAACCATTTATAAGCAAAGTCATCCTCTAAAGTGTGATAAGGTCATTACATTATTTCACCTGTCCAGTCCACTTAAATTATGTATATACAGGTGAAAACAATGGTGTACAGACCAGATCTAGTATGCAGAGCAGATTTGGAGATAAAGTATGGACAGGATAGATTGAAGACTATTTCATTTGGTCCTGTTTTCATGCATTATTTCCTAAATTTTCTATATTCTAACTCTGTAATTTGAATCAAAGACTTGAACTGTACTTTTTATATCAGCATGTAAAGATGAACTAACAACCTAATTAGGCCTAACTTAAGGAGTATTTTCTCAAATCTGCAAATTAATCAAAAAGAAGCTTGAGATGATATCGCTAGATCAAGCTGTTACCAAAGTTGTGTTCCACTCTATACAAGCTTCAACATTTAAAAAACAGTGTCAGAGGATTGGTTTTTGTGTGGGACCACCTGTGTAGACGTACCCTTCACATACAGAGCTGTGAGTTAGTCCTCTCCCTCACTATGCTTGGTATGGAGTCAGCAAAACACGTAGGGAGAGATCGAGTAGGGAGTGCAGTGATGAACATGCTGGAAACCATGGCAACGCCAGGGAACAAACACAGGCCATGCTTCAGTCTCCAAATGAGGCAGCCACATATTGACGGCATGGATGACCACCGTGTGCCAAAGGTAGGCAGGGCTGCTGACTGATTCACAGTTGGTGGCTTCTCGATGAGTCCTTGATTCCTACACCTCCTCTGTACACGACAAGGGGATTGGATGGGTATGGTGACTCACTCACTGTAGGTGGATTATAGTCCAAGCACAATACAGTAGGAGGCTGCCAGTTTTATTATATTTAATGTAGGAACAGCTGGATTCAGTGGGTGACTCACGCCAAGACGTCAGCTAGAGTAGAGTTGAAAATGTAGTGGGTACAGCACGTAGAAGTTATGAATGGGTGTGAGGAGTTGACAATGCTTGAAGGACAGAGAGGAGTATAGCATTTACATCAGGTGTGGGTCAGTCGGTGGTGCGTACCTGACTGGTTAAGGGAGGGCTTGTGCTGTAAGAGGTTTTGAAAGAATGTCTGGCGTCGTTGTTATTCTGCGTGGTTCTGATGAAAAAGGTGATTAGTCATCACTCATGGCCCACTCATCAAAATAGTTTCTAGCCGGCCACTACTTCAAATGAACGAATACAAAATGTATTAATTCCCATTGGTTTCTCTACACTAATAATGTTAACTATTTTTTTTGAGTAAACTTGACATATTTACGATATCTGTAAATATACAGTTGAAGTCGGAAGTTTACATACACTTAGGTTGGAGTCATTAAAATTTGTTTTTCAACCACTCCAAAAATGTATTGTTAACAAACGAAAGCTTTGTCAAGTCGATTAGGACATCTACTTTATGGATGACACAAGTAATTTTTCCAACAATTGTTTACAGACAGACTATTTCACTTATTCACTGCATCACAATTCCAGTGGGTCAGACGTTTACATACACTAATCTGACTGTGCCTTTAAACAGCTTGGAAAATTCCAGAAAATGGTACCATGGCTTTAGAAGCTTCTGATAGGCTAATTGACATCATTTGAGTCAATTGGAGGTGTAATTGTGGATGTATTTCAAGGCCTACCTTCAAACTCAGTGCCTCTTTGCTTGACATCATAGGAAAATCAAAAGAAATCAGTAAAGACCTCAGGGAACAAATGGTAGAACTCCACAAGTCTGGTTCATCCTTGGGAGCAATTTCCAAACGCCTGAAGGTACCACGTTCATCTGTACAAACAATAGTATGCAAGTATAAACACCATGGGACCATGCAGCTGTCATACCGCTCAGGAAGGAGACGAATTCTGTCTCCTACAGATGAATGTACTTTGGTGCGAAATGTGCAAATCAATCCCAGAACAACAGCAAAGGACCTTGTGAAGATGCTGGAGGAAACAGGTACAAAAGTTTCTATATCCACAGTAAAACGAGTCCTATATCAACATAACCTGAAAGGCAGCTCAGCAAGGAAGATGCCACTGCTCCAAAACCACCATAAAAAAGCCAGACTACGGGTTGTAACTGCACATGGGGACAAAGATCGTAATTTTTGGAGAAATGTCCTCTGGTCTGATGAAACAAAAATAGAACTGTTTGGCCATAATGACCATCGTTATGTTTGGAGGAAAAAGGGGGATGCTTGCAAGCCGAAGAACACCATCCCAACCGTGAAGCACGGGGGTGGCAGCATCATGTTGTGGGGGTGCTTTGCTGCAGGAGGGAACTGGTGCAGTTCACAAAATAGATGGCATCATGAGGTAGGAAAATTATGTGGATATATTGAAGCAACATCAAGACATCAGTCAGGAAGTTAAAGCTTGGTCGCAAATGGGTCTTCCAAATGAACAATGACCCCAAGCATACTTCCAAAGTTGTGTCAAAATGGCTTAAGGACAACAATGTCAAGGTATTGGAGTGGCCATCACAAAGCCCTGACCTCAATCCAATAGAAAATGTGTGGGCAGAATTGAAAAAGCGTGTGAGAGCAAGGAGGCCTACAAACCTGACTCAGTTACTACAGCTGTCAGGATGAATGGGCCAAAATTCAAAACTTATTGTGGGAAGCTTGTGGAAGGCTATCCGAAACGTTTGACCCAAGTTAAACAATTTAAAGGTAATGCTACCAAATACTAATTGAGTGTACGTGTGATGAAAGAAATAAAAGCTGAAATAAATCATTCTCTCTACTATAATTCTGACATTTCACATTCTTAAAATAAAGTGGGAATTTTTACTAGGACTAAATGTCAGGAATTGTGAAAAACTGAGTTGAAATGTATTTGGCTAAGGTGTATGTAAACTCCAACTTCAAGTGTATGATGTATTTATGAAGGTTATAATGTGAACCTATTTATCTCCCACAGGATGAAAGCCTCTGCAAGATCACTCCACAAGCTCAAGGTAGAAGTAATACTGTACCGGAAGAGAGAGAGAGCTGCAATGGGTACTCAAACCGTGGCTACTACGCATTACGGATGAAACGGTTACCGGTTTCACGATAAACCAGGTAAAATTCCCGACGATTGTTTGATTACCACGGTTTGAAAAACTCATGGTAAATACTGTCCAGCATCAACCAAAGTTAGCAACAGTCTGACGCAGGTGCAACGTGGGTTTTGTGTGTGAAAACGTGGCGAAAGGCAGTGACAGTTCTCGGGAGATTTTCAGCCTTCTAAGAGGACCAAATCTGAAGTGTGGTCGTATTTTTGGTTTTACAAGAGTGCTGAGGGAAACTTAATCAAAGATGGTCACCCTGTTTACAGAACATACAAAAATCGCTGCGAAAGGCGACAACACTTGAGTCGTCTTCGTGACCACTACTTAACAGCGAATGCAAGGTAAGTTAACCTTTAGCTCAATGCATGATGTGGGGACTTCCGAATGGGGGACAATGTCATGGTTTGTCTGTCTAACTTGCTAATAGCTTGTCAATAATATAAACTGAGGCTTTCAGTGTTACCTACTCTTGTAAAAACACTACACCTTGTTCAGCTGCTGTATGCGTTGTGTGTCTGCAGACTCTACTCGCCCATTGCACACGATAACACGTTATGTAGTTTAGCCACCCAACCAACATATTTTGTTCATTTAAAATCCAGCAGTCAACTTGGTTGTAAAAGTGTTCCAACAGGAGAAACACTATAGACTCCTATACAAGTCTCATTTGTATTTATGTAAATTGTGGATGGGGTCATTGCATATACTCAAATGCAACACAAGAGATAGACTGTGTGTGTGAGTGAGTGATCATAATTATAATGTAACACTGTCAGGACCCGGTGTGAGAAACAGTCACTAATAGTCGGCAGAACCCAGAAGATGAGGCAGACACAGCAGTACTAGAGACGGTGGTTTAATCAAGGTAAAAGATCTTCAGGCAAAAATATAAATCCACAACGTCAAAAGTAAAGCCAAGAGAAAAAATGGATATCCTCCAAAATACAAAGAAAATCCACAAAGTGGTAAGAACAGCAGGGAAAAAACAAACCTCAAAAGACTAATCAAAAATAAACAAGAACAAAACCAGAGTACCTCTGGAAAATCCAACAAGAGAAATATATGTTCACAGCATGGCTGGGGCTGGGAGCTAACATACAAACACAGAGCAAAGAACTGAGGGACACTAATGGTTTAAATACCTACAAGGAAATGAGGCACAGGTGAAAACAATAACTAGAAGGGAAAAAAACAAAAGGTTCAAAAAGGCGCAATGGGGAAATCTAGTGACCAAAACCTGAATAGTCCTGGCCAAAACCTGACAAACACCACCAATAATAATACATTTGCTATTCCCTTGTTTACAGAGTGGGCGTGCAGCAGGCAAAATCAGTGATGCTACTGGTCCCTCCTCATCTACAGTTGTGACATAGACACTCAAGCAAGCATTTAAAAGGCAGGCTGCTTATGCACCCACATCAAAAAAAGCTCAAGACCTCACTGCAGCCTTTTCATATTACAGTGCAAAGGACATGGTGCCAATACAAATTGTTGAGAGTCCTGGCTTTCTGAGGCGATGAAGGTTGCCGTGGTCTCACTACAAAGTGCCATCATGAACACTTTTTTTCCAATAATGAAATCCCAAACCTATACAACCAGGTTAAAGCTGATGTTGGAAAATGTTTGGCTCAAGGCACATGGTTTGCAACTACTGACCTTTGGACCAGTGGTCAACCCTACATCAGCTTCACTATCCATTACCTCACCCCAGACTGGCAACTGGAATCCAACTGCCTGGAGAAACAGGGATCAACAAGAAAGACCTGGTCTGCATAACCACAGACAACACAACAAACATGATCAAGGCTTTTGAAGAGTTCCCAGATATGTGGCTTGGGTGCTTTGGCCATAATTTGAACCTGGTCATCTCAAAGTCTTTGAAAATTCAGAGAGTTGACACAGTAGTCAAGGCCTGCCGTCATCTAGTCCAAGGCTTCTCACGGAGCTGGAAGAGGAGGAGAGAACGGAGAGAAAAGCAAGCTGCCCTCAACATGCCACCGAAGGCTCTGATCCATGATGTGGTGACCCGATGGGGATCTACACACAAGATGCTTGAGCGTTTCCTCAGCCAACAGCAGCCAGTCTGTGCGACACTGGCTGGAGAAAGAGGAACATGGCATCTGATGGCCAAGGATGCCGACATAAGTGTCATGGAGCAACTGTGCCAGCTCCTTAAACCTCTAAGCAAGTTTACATATGCACTTGCCTCAGAGACACGAGTGACACGGTCAGCCATCAAGCCTGTCCTGGACCACCATCACCTGTGATGTTCTGGTGGAAAAGGATATGGAGCCATCCCTGACCAAGGGGATGAAAAGGGTAATGAGAGAAGACCTTATCAACAGATACACAGAGAAGGCAAAGAGAGTCATGCACATGGCTTGTTTCATTGACCCCCACTTCAAAAGGAGCTTTTTAGATGGCAGCTGCACAAGTCAGGGAAGAACCACAAAGCACCAGCAGCACCTCCACCACCAACACCCCCACAGCGGCATCAGATGGGAAGGCCTGGCTGGGTTGCTGAGAAAGATCACCTCCCTGCTGCCTTGTTGAGGTAAAGAGGGTCAGATTCCAACCACTCCAGAAGACAGAGTAAAATAATAGATCAAGGTCTACCTGTCTCTGCCACCCATTCCAGCAGGAGAGGATCCACTGGTGTGGTGGAGGGGCCATGCATCAGAGCTGCCTCACCTTGCCAGGGTTGCCAGGAAGCTTTCGTGCATCCCAGCAACCAGCGTGCCATCAGAGAGAGTGTTCAGTGCTAGCGTGCACATGGTTTCCCCTCGCAGATCACTACTTAAACCGGACAAAGTAAATATGCTGACATTTTTACATTTGAACATTTACAAGTGAACAAAGATACATACATACAGGATGTTAGGCCAGCAGCAACTTATTTCTTTATGAAGGGGAGAACGGACATACAATCAGTGCTGTTCATTTGATTTATTTACATATGGTTGTATTGTTCTTACATGCACATTGCTTTACTTGTGTTGCTTTTATATGCGCATTTGATTTGCTTACTTAAGGTTGTGTTCATTAAAACCTGTACTAAGGAAACTTTTACCTCATGGCCACATGGTGCCATCTTTAATGTTAATGTTATTATTTTAATGTTTATGCAGACAAAAAGTGCATAGTGCTGCTAATTATATTTGCTGTTTGTTGGTTTTCAATATAAAACTTGGTGAAATGATTTCAGTGTGTGTATCAGTACTTTCTGAACATTTTCAGCACATTTGAACAATACCACGATAATACTGATAACCGTGATAATTTTGGTCACTATAATCGTGATATTACATTTTCATACCGTTTCATCTCTACTATGCATGTATATTGTGTTACAGTATTTCACCTCCAGAAAGAAGCCAGCACTGAGCCTCAAACTCGCACAAGTGCATGCTCCCCAATGCCTCGTGAGACCACTGGAATGATCCCTCCACTGACACCAATATAGCAGGAGAACGAAAGCCGCAACAGGGACTCAAAACAGTGCAGAGGCAAGAATCCAATAGACGGTTCCACAAAAGCCCAGGCAGAGGCGGTACAACGATAACATACTCTGTGTTACACAACCAACTGAAAGTTGAGGAAAAAGAGCCAACCTCGCATGACAGAGCTCACCCTCCTTGTTCGTTTGTCTGCCCCCCAGGGCTCCATGTGCTGCCACCTGCCATCCCCCAGGAACCTGTCCCCCCTCTGGATCCAGCACGTTGGGTGATCCTGGGGTGTGCGTGAGTGGGCCCCCCACCATAGGTCAAGACCAAGGGCTGGGGGTGGATTAGGCCAGTACACTCACTCAATGACTCATAGGTATAGTGAATGGCAATGCCTCTGCCTCGCTCTCCCAACCCCATTTTCTCCCTCCAGTGTCCTTCTAGACTCATGCTGGCTGTGGTAATCATATGCCAAAAGCAAGACGGCAAGGAGTCAATAAATCAATGCAAATCACCCGAGATTCGCTTCACTGTGGCAAATGTACAGTATCCATGTAGAGTGGCATTAGCTGGAATGGAAGCGGTACGGACGGATAAGAGCATCTGCTAAATAGCAAAACGTGCAAATGTGTGAGGAGAGTGAAGATAAAGGAGAAAGTTTGCTGTCTAAACATGAAAAATACATATATAGTTGTTTACTCAACAATATGTATAGAAAGTAGATACACATGGATGTATGTTATGTAAAATGTAAACAACTACAGAAACCTTGTCATTTTCTTTGACAGGTTCATGAAAAGACAGTGTCACAGTAGCAAATGGTTGCTAACTGTAAACAACCTTAGCTGACTAGATAACCATCTTGGCTAACTGAGGCGAAGCAGTTATTTAATTTGCAACCACACTACCACTATTCACTAGCAAATGTTACAGAAAACTGCAAGGTGTCTCCAGCAATGTTCCTTCAAATTTTTGGGGGCACTGAGCGCAAACTTTAACATTGTGAAAATTCTGTGAACTTCCAGCGAATGTTTACTGTGAACGCTGAGGCTGTGCCCGCTTTAAGTTACAGTCTTAACAGTGACCTTGTAGGCTACTATGGCTATTTGATCATAATGTAGGCCTACCAGAATGACCTACCATCAAAAACAATGGTGAAAATGCATCCCATAACATTTTAACATGGACATAGCTGTTCTATCATTCAGCCTACAGTAGGAGCCTATGTGTGGTGTTCAATGTAGGCCTATATTCCATGAAACTTAAAAAAAAAAACATGTAGGGCTTGACATTAACCTGTTTATCCACTTGTTCTTCAGACAAGTGTAACACCTACTTCCGTTCCCTCTGCTTGACATCGCCAGTCTACTAACCACAGAACCTGGCAACCATTATTACACAAACCTGCTCCGCATCATTACACACACCTGCTCCGCATCATTACGCACAACTGGACTTCATCATCACCTTGATTACCTTCCCATTATTTAGCCCTCAGTAGCCTAGGTAATCAAGCAGTATTGGTTTGTTTTATTGTTCAGTATGCATCCCCGTTTTGTTAATTTGCCTTGCATTATTGTTATTAAACTCTCATTCTGCACCTGCTTCTTGACTCCCTGTGTATACGTGACAACAAGGTGACTGAGAATGTTGTTTGATGCAAGAAACCACTTTACAAAATAAAATGCATTATCATTCCCATACCACTATTACAGAGAATCAGACAAATTATGCTACCCTCTGCCTATTGGCTACTTCGCTTATTCAAGCCTTTCTCAAAATACAACACTGCACCTTTAAGACCAAAAAAAAGAGAAGCTCTTTACCTGACTCGCTTACGTTTTGTGCTCTTGTAGGTGTCACGTTCCTGACCTTATTTCCCTTGTTTTGTATTTATTTAGTATGGTCAGGGCGTAAGTTGGGGTGGGTTGTCTATGTGTGTTTTCTATGTTGGGATTTTGTGTTCGGCCTGGTATGATTCTCAATCAGAGGCAGCTGTCAATCGCTGTCCCTGATTGAGAATCATACTTAGGCAGCCGGGGTTTCACGTGTGGTTTGTGGGTGTTTGTTCCTGTGTTAGTGTTTCGCCACACGGGACTGTTACGGTATGTTCGTTTGTTGTTTTGTATCGTATATTGTTTTCGTGTTTATTAAATATCATGGAAACTTACCACTCTGCACATTGGTCCTCCGATCCTTCTCGCCTCTCCTCGTCCGATGAGGAGGACGACTTAGACTGCCGTTACAGTAGGAAGCAATCACTCCCCTATTACTGACTGAAAATGATCTATAACTGGCTAATAACTAATAACTTACTAGTGAAGGATATTAACAAAATGTGCACACGTGGCTACATGCAGCTCTCACTTTGATCTCAAAACAAGTGCATCTACTCAAGACCGCTCATGCTGTAAACACAGTCCAGTTCAAAGTAAATGGCACAGATCCATATACAGCAATGGTCTATTTGCATATAGGCCTACTGAGCTCTGATTGTTTATGCCACACCGGTCTGTGTAAAGTACGGGCTGAGTAGTGCATGTCAATGCAATTGAATCATACTCCGATGTGTTCTGTCTACAACAAAATCTCTTATATTTCTGTGTTCATCTTTCAGAAGAACATATGGATTCTTTAGACAATCAGAATGGTGAAAAAAATGCATGCTGAAGGCAAATAAATCCCCTCTACAAATTATTACTCACCCAAACAGTGGGGAACAATGAGGGCCTTCTACGCTTTCAGAGAAAGGCACAGGATTTATAAAATACTAATAATTATTATTTTCAATGATGTTCTGATTTAATCTCTTCAGTTTTTGCTAGAATGTAAAGGGTAACACTGAAGAGAAAAAAATATCCATCAGGATTTTTCTTTGGTGGTTTCTGGGGCATGTCACGCCCTGACCTTAGAGAGCCTTTTTATTCTCTATTTTGGTTAAGTCAGGGTGTGACTAGGGTGGGTACTCTAGTTTGTGTATTTCTATGTTGGCCTGGTATGGTTCCCAATCAGAGGCAGCTGTCTATCGTTGTCTCTGATTGGGATCATATTTAGGCAGGCTTTTTCCACCTGTTGGGTGTGGGATCTTGTTTTTGTATTGTTGCTTTTTAGCCCTACAAAGCGGTACCTTTCGTTTGTTACTCGTTTTGTGCCGGTTATTCATAAATAAAAAATTATTAACCTACCCCACGCTGCATCTTGGTCCGACCATCCTTCCAACAACGATCGTTACAGGAGATAAATCTAGCTAGCTAAGTCAGACATTGGCTAGGCCCTCAGATGCTTGATAAAAAAGCATCTGCCATTCAACTGTATATGGGCAATATTTTGAAGTGACAGTGGAATGAACCAATCACATTGACTTGTAATGGGTGGGACCGTTTTTACAATAACGTATGGAAACTGCCTTCTCGAAAGCCAACAGGCCACTGTGCAATAGCGAGGAGTAGTTTTCCCACGGTTTAGCTAGCTAGCTTTTGTTGTGGGCTAGTTTGCAACGGCAGCAGCAGGTGTTATTGAAGAGGATGTTGTTGCTAATTTGTTAAGTTAATTTGCTAAATTAAGTTTCAAATTATCATCTGGTGAGTGGAACTGTGTTTTTTGTATTGCAGCTCACATGCTGTTAGCCATCTCTTTGAAAATAACTTGTGTGTGAAACATTGTTGCATTTAAACTTTAGATCACCGGTTACTTTGTGTGCTAAACATGACATGTTTTTGCAATGGGAAGTAATAGTTGTACATTTCAATTGGGAAATGCTTAGCCTAATGGTTGTGTTTTTGTATTCTTATGATTGGGACCTACTGGCTTATTTTGTCTGAGTGAATAGACTGCTTATCCGTTAACATCATGCTGTGTGTGACTGTTGCCTATCCATCGGCCCTATGCAGTGGTGTAGTGTTGCCTGGAGAAATGGGTCCTGTGTGAAGGAAAGGCGCCCTGTGTGTGAGATACTATGTTTCCCTATTTATTTCAGATTTTCACTCAATCACTTTTTAAAATAAAATAAAGTGATGTTCTAAGTCCACAACAATCCTTAAACCACTTCAGCAGACCACCCGGGAAAATAATATTTTTGGAGGGTGTAGTTGCCCTTTAATTCAACAGAGCAAAACAAAATGCCCTCCCCATTGATACAAATCAGCATTATATATTTGTCAGTTAGCGCTACATTGCGGTCAACATTTAATTGGGAAGTTTTTTTTGGAAAGCCTTTAGAAATGTTCATGATGACTTAATTGAGCATCACAAATAGCCTACTAACCAAGACTGAGGACCAAAATGTTTCAATACCTGGTTTGCATACTCAGTTGCCTTAACATTTACTGGTAGATATAAGTTAACATTTTAACTACCTACCAGCTACCGATGTCGTTCTTCTATGAGCTGCTCCATGCGTCAACCAGTTGAGAGCTACACACTCTTGCTGCCTATAGCTAATACTTTGAAACTAAGCTGTGTGCTGCTGGCATGAGAATATACAGTGGGGCAAAAAAGTATTTAGTCAGCCACCAATTGTGCAAGTTCTCCCACTTAAAAAGATGAGAGAGGCCTGTAATTTTCATCATAGGTACACTTCAACTATGACAGACAAAATGAGAATTCTTTTTCCAGAAAATCACATTGTAGGATTTTTATGAATTTATTTGCAAATTATGGTGGAAAATAAGTATTTGGTCAATAACAAAAGTTTTCTCATACTTGTATTATACTTTGTTGGCAATGAGAAGAGGTCAAACGTTTTCTGTAATTTTTCACAAGGTTTTCACACACTGTTGCTGGTATTTTGGCCTTCCTCCATGCAGATCTCCTCTAGAGCAGTGATGTTTTGGGGCTGTTGCTGGGCAACACGGACTTTCAACTCCCTCCAAGAATTTTCTATGGGGTTGAGATCTGGAGACTGCTAGCCACTCCAGGACCTTGAATGCTTCTTACGAAGCACTCCTTCGTTGCCCGGGCGGTGTGTTTGGAATCATTGTCATGCTGAAAGACCAAGCCACGTTCATCTTCAATGCCTTGCTTGATGGAAGGAGGTTTTTCACAAATCTCACGATACATGGCCCCATTCATTCTTGCTTTACACGGATCAGTCGTCCTGGTCCCTTTGCAGAAAAACAGCCCAAAGCATGATGTTTCCACCCCGATGCTTCACAGTAGGTATGGTGTTTTTTGGATGCAACTCAGCATTCTTTGTCCTCCAAACACGACGAGTTGAGTTTTTACCAAAAGTTCTATATTTGGTTTCATCTGACCATATGGACATTCTCCCAATCTTCTTCTGGATCATCCAAATTCTCTCTAGCAAACTTCAGACGGGCTGGACATGTACTGGCTTAAGCAGGGGACACGTGTTGGCACTGCAGGATTTGAGTCCTGGCGGCGTAGTGTGTTACTGATGGTAGGCTTTGTTACTTTGGTCCCAGCTTCTCTGCAGGTCATTCACTAGGTCCCCCCGTGTGGTTCTGGGATTTTTGCTCACCGTTCTTGTGATCATTTTGACCCCACGGGGTGAGATCTTGCGTGGAGCCCCAGATCGAGGGAGATTATCAGTGGTCTTGTATGTCTTCCATTTCCTAATAATTGCTCCACAGTTGATTTCTTCATAGCTTACCTATTGCAGATTCAGTCTTCCCAGCCTGGTGCAGGTCTACAATTTTGTTTCTGGTGTCCTTTCACACGCTCTTTGGTCTTGGCCATAGTGGAGTTTGGAGTGTGACTGTTTGAGGTTGTGGACAGGTGTCTTTTATACTGATAACAAGTTCAAACAGGTGCCATTAATACAGGTAACGAGTGGAGGACAGAGGAGCCTCTTAAAGAAGAAGTTACAGGTCTGTGAGAGCCAGAAATCTTGCTTGTTTGTAGGGTGACCAAATACTTATTTTCCACCATAATTTGCAAATAAATTCATTAAAAATCCTACAATGTGATTTTCTGGATTTTTTTTTCTCATTTTGTCTGTCATAGTTGAAGTGTACCTATGATGACAATTACAGGCCTCTCTCATCTTTTTAAGTGGGAGAACTTGCACAATTGGTGGCTGACTAAATACTTTTTTGCCCCACTGTATTTCACGTGCTTTGCGATTGTGTAGGCTACTTTGTGCATGATTTCTCTATTGTACTACATAAGTCATATACTTCCACTACACTACTTTGATACACAACTGTACGGATTAAGAAGTGAGTATAGGCAATGTCCACTGAAGAGCAAAGTGGGTATAGCCTCCACTACACCACTGGCCCTTTGTGTTTTACAAAAAGTGCAATCTCTGACCTACATGAGTTAGCTTGTATTATGGTTGCTGTCCTTTCACCATCACAAGCCTGTCACACACTGAAGGCCCAATAGGCTCGACACTGGGCATGCTGCCAGTTTATTCATTATTACGCACACCTGCCACCATCGTTACGCGCACCTGCGCCTCATGAGACTCACCTGGACTTCATCACCTTCCTGATTACCTCCCCTATATCTGTCACTCCCTTTGGTTCTTTCCTCAGGCATTATTGACTCTGTTTTTGTGTTTCATGTCTGTATGCTATAATTAAAAAATAATGGTTCTAAATAATGCTGCAATGTAACAAAATGTGGGGTATGAATACTTTACTTCAATATATTGTTTAGGGTTGTGTTGTGGCTTTGCTGGCATGCAGCAAACAGTAAAATTAAGTTTGCCCTACCAAGACGCTAAAATAGCCACTTCTGTGCTAAAATAGCCACTGCTAAAGAGACTAGAATGGTTCTCCCTTCCATTATCATAGTTGTTCCTTTAAGATCTGCTGACAAAGGAATGAACAGTAGTAATGCAATACAAACCATGTCTGAACAGACATGGTTTGTATTGCACCTTGTTTGCGTAACAACCCATTCAGGCATATTTGAGCCGGATTTATTTAGATTTATTCCACCCGACTTTGCTATTTACCCAGCCTTCATACAAATTAATGACAAGCTTCCCTCGAGGCAGACACAGCACATGGTGGCTAATAGAATATTGCATTACCATAATCACTCCAAGACAGCATTACTGTACAGTACAATGCTAATAAGAAGTATCTGATCGAGCAAAAAAAAATGTGCCATTCTACATCTCCCTGGTGAATATTCAGGAATTAAAATGAGAGGGAGAGTTTGAGTTGCGTTGGCCTATTGCAATGTCTTTGCAATTCAAATGAAAGCAACTAAGTGTCACAATTGCCATTTTACCCTGTGTCCATCCAAACCATTGGGAATATTATTGATATTAATCAGACAATTTTTTTCATGTCATTAAGATGCATTATAAGGGGGAACATAGCTACTGTATATTCAATAAAATTCACCCGTTCACGTAATACCTTTTTTAACCCATTATCGTGGTTTGTGTCTTGATGAATTTGCCCAAAATCATATGATATAAAACATGACTTTTCTGTCCTTGCGTTTATGGCAGGTTAAGTTGTCGTTATATCATATATTAAGCAATAATCAGTTAAATTAGACATTGAACTTGAACCATGTAAGAATCTTGGATCTAGCAGTCAGACACTTTTTCGTATTGAGATCTCAGAAATGCAGTGTAAATATGTATGTTACTCGGTGAAAACAGTATTCATGGGCACACAAATCCAAAATAATGTATGCATTGCAAAATTGAATGCTTTAACCGAAACAGTCACCTTACCTTGATACTTAAAATCTAAATTTATACTGTCATTAACGTGGTTCTTCAACAATTATACATATTACTTGTTGGATGCGCATTTGGTGTCCAGCTGATTTAATTAAAGACGTGATATTTTCACACATCATCATCTGATCCAGGAAGGAATTTTACAAGTGACAGTGAAGTGACGAACAGCCGTTGTGATAGCGCATGTGACGCAACAACAGCCCAAGTACCGGAAAAAAGGTGGAATGTCCAAAATATTTGGGTGTCTCATTTGTTACGCCAGTAAAGACATTTGTACCTGGATCCACGTTGGATCTAATATCCCTAGCGAATTGATGTTGATCATCCGTTGTTGTCTGCTTGTTTTAGGTTCTCGTTAGATTTAACACAGAAAGCATCAATGTAATAAGTTCATGTTTTCATGTTTTAGTGCCTCGGATTGGACACAGTCTACTGTACCCAATTGTGTAGGATAGACTATTGCACAACACCCAATGCTATTCCTATACATTATTCAGGATATAATGACTTACATGGCCTAGTGGGCTTATTGACAATATGATCTGGTAATGAAATAACATGACAAATACATGTTTTCCATGTTAGGCCTGCAATTTTAAATGATACAAGGGGGCTTGAAGTAGCCTGCTTGAACTTGAATTTGGAGCTCAGAAATTCAAGTACTGGAATAGGCCTACCTTGAAAATCAGACATTTTGTCGTTCTCCTGCACCCTTAAAATGATCTGTGGTTTCATTTTTGATCMGTTTTGGTGGAAATARTGGACTGCAKRGRRWAKAGWGYSMYWTKTKMMRYKMKASRYKSKMMWYMWYRKYWKTKTYSWMTRMKMWRRKWTSKWRTWWRKKRWMTSKYMWMKMWKWSKTYRYAKGYRRAMMWRYRWRRMCARYKKRGCMRMWTRKRYTATTKYYMATKRRMAATARYMYAWKYKGCYMMRYTGKYYWYRYWKKTYYRCMTRYRAMSWMWKMKWKRMSAKWYMMYWWAYWMSAWMYYWKMKYAKWSRAMAMWRMYRWKRWKKMSMRYSTMKMRYKKMAMAWRKSRCWCTMTWYYCYMTGCAGTCCAYTATTTCCACCAAAACKGATCAAAAATGAAACCACAGATCATTTTAAGGGTGCAGGAGAACGACAAAATGTCTGATTTTCAAGGTAGGCCTATTCCAGTACTTGAATTTCTGAGCTCCAAATTCAAGTTCAAGCAGGCTACTTCAAGCCCCCTTGTATCATTTAAAATTGCAGGCCTAACATGGAAAACATGTATTTGTCATGTTATTTCATTACCAGATCATATTGTCAATAAGTGGTGCCTCCTACAGTATATCTCTCCCCGACACTGGAGACACCATTCTTTTCTCTTGTCTGCATTTTGATTTTCCTTCAACTCCCATCCACTCACGTTAATACATGTTGACAGGTCTATGATTAGATTTTAAACTCTTAGCACCGTCCTCCAGCGCGCCCTACCCCTCTTCTCTCTGGTACATTTCTCCAATTATTTCTCGTTAACTACATGAGAGCTGCGCCCTGCACTGCGCCCTCTGCCGCCTCCATTCAAGAGAGTGACAGTGCAATATTTGCACCTGGTTGGCCCGAGCAGCGGAGCCCCTTCAGGGAGGCATCAATGGCTTCATTGATATTCAGAGTCGTGCCTCGGATCAGGGGAGGATCAGAGGAGATGGAGCGGCCTAACATGAGGAAGTGACACGCAGTGTCGCCAACAGGCTCTGCGGGGATAATGAAGATGACTGCTCTCCTAGAGTGTGTCCTCCCCTTAAAGACATGCTCCGGTACTTTGGGGCCATTTTCCCCCACGTGGGCAAGCCCCCTCGATTTGAGTTCTAGCCAAATAGCTTCAGCCCCTCGCATTTGAGTGACAGCTAGCAAGACGCCTGGCCAGCATTATCCAATGAGGTTGCAAGGCGGGCACAACGACTCAGTGAACACAGCAGAGAGAGAAAGCTTTGGCGATGTCATTTACAAAATAGCCTCCAACACACTACTCAGCAAATTGGATGCAGTCTATCACAGTGCCATCCGTTTTGTCACCAAAGCCCCATATACTACCCACCACTGCGACCTGTATGCTCTCGTTGGCTGGCCCTCGCTTCATATTCGTCTCCAAACCCACTGGCTCCAGGTCATCTATAAGTCTTTGCTAGGTAAAGCCCCGCCTTATCTCAGCACACTGGTCACCATAGCAGCATCCACCCGTAGCACGCGCTCCAGCAGGTATATTTCCCTGGTCACCCTCAAAGCCAATTCCTCCTTTGGCCGCCTTTCCTTCCAGTTCTCTGCTGCCAGTGACTGGAACGAATTGCAAAAATCACTGAAACTGGAGACTTATATCTCCCTCACTAACTTTAAGCACCAGCTCACAGATCACTGCAGCTGTACATAGCCCATCTGTAAATAGCCCATCCAACTACCTCATCCCCATACTGTTATTTATTTATAATTTTTTGCTCCTTTGCACCCCAGTATCTCTACTTGCACATTCATCTTCTGCACATCTATCACTCCAGTCTCTATCACTCCAGTGTTTAATTGCTAAACTGTAATTATTTCGCCACTATGGCCTATTTATTGCCTTACCTCCCTTATCATACCTCATTTGCACACACTGTATATATACTTTTTTTCTATTGTGTTATTGACTGTATGTTTTGTTAATTCCATGTGTAACTCTGTGTTGTTGTTTGTGTTGCACTGCTTTGCTTTATCTTGGCCAGGTCGCAGTTGTAAATGACAACTTGTTCTCAACTAGCCTACCTGGTTAAATAAAGGTAAAAAAAAAAAAAAAAAGCTAGCAGGAGGAAAATGGGGGTGTCATGCTTTTTCAATTTCAGTCAAGGGGAGGGTTTAGCCTTTCTTTTAATCTAGTCCAGGGAATGGTCATGTAAACATGTCAATATTTCTCAGTGTTTTAGAATTAGTTGCTTATTAGGCTGTATATCAATGTGAGCCTGATGCTGATCTCTGATTCTACGCAGGGCGTGCAATATCAAGTGAGCCTATAAGCTTTTTAGTGTGGTCTCAATGAAATAATCCATAGGCTATAGGCTACGAGGTGCATGCTCAGACAAGCAGAGAGCAAAGTTATATTTCTAAGATAGCTGCTGGGATGGTGTGAATAAACTAGGCTGCATTACACACGGCACTGGATATTCCAACCCTGAGCCCGGCCTGCTCTACTCTTGCTGATCAACAACTTTTTTGTGTGTGCTGCCTAACCAATGGCTGTGCTCTGTAGGCCTATGGTGGCATCAGGAGGAGAGTCAAAGGCTTCTTCAGAAAATTATTTTTGATTAGGCCTAGTCCAAAAAATGTTGCGCGTGGGCTCGCCTATAGCCTATGTTCTGTTCAGTTTGAGAAGGAGAGCACGAAGATGAGGAGGACCGGAGGTCAACTTTGATAGCTTGCTACTACAATAATACATTTGATTAAAAACAACTATTGTTTTTATCAGAGTTATTGACCTCACAATAATCCAGATTGGAGTAATTTACATTGTGGTGCTGAAACTTGAAGAGGCAGCCGCGGAACATTCAATGGGAAATGGACAGCTCATGGTGCTGAAAGTAAGCACATTTTAGTAGGCATAATTCATTTAAACCATCTTCATTTTAATTAGTCTTTACTAACAACAAGAGAGTTTTGTGTTGGAGCCTATTTCTTCCTATATAAGAAAGAGATAGGCCTACCTGTTTGACAGACAAAATTAGGCTATAGGCTGCTATATCCATAGATTCCTCCACCCACCAGGCACTCTTTAAATAGCCAACATCCGTGTCATTGAAGGGCTCTTAAGTAAAAACCAAAACTCAAATTGAGGGGGTATGAGAGGGTATACCATATGCCTACCTTTTATTAAAGAAAATGGCAACAAAAAAAGCACAGGCCTACCCCCTTGTGAGCTTTAGATTTTGAAGAAAATAAAACGCATCCGAATATATATAGTGATCTATAACAGCACTTCGGTCCGCAATGCTTTATGCTAGAAACAAGCTGTAAAATACCCGGGAAAGATGTGACTCGGATGCATATGAGGATATCATTGTTCTGTTTCTTTGACATTCAGAGTCTGAGCTACAGCCTTCTATAGCTGAGGAGACAAAAATGTACTTTGCTTGGGAAGTAATCTAATTCTGTCACTATCAATTGATTAAGCTATTCACTTTCTGTACAATAGAAGATGTTTAAACCCAGACAACTTTTAGAAAAACACTTGTGAGCTTCACTCGTTGGGTTAAGCCATGGAAGAAGAGAAGCCAGCAGTTAAAACGTACATTTTTATGCGTCGTTAGGCCTACTCTGTCTGGAGTGGAAAGACAGGCCTAACTTTTTAAAGTACCATGCTCAGATCCCGAATGATGTCTCAGATTTAATTATTTGCAAACAGGGACAGTTTCATTACAAACAAGACACTGATTTGGCATTGGAGAAATATGATAAGATAACACAGGCCTAGCTTTCTGTCCATACTTAGCCTGTAATTTGTTTGGTATTTAAAAAGATTCTGCTAATATGTAAAATGATGGATAATTGCATGAAATGTTAATAAAATGCTATTTTTTCTCAGACCTGCAAATTAGATGATAGATTCATGCAATGCTTTTACTATAACGGAGCTCTTTCCACCCCTACTCTTGTCCACGGTGGTTTGCGAACCTACAACCTTCTGGCCCACAGCCCTGTGCGCTATAAGAAAAATCCTGGGTTGCCATGTAATGTTTACAGGACGAAGAATAGTTTCTAAAACTGCATATCTAAGACTCTAGTCTGTCCAAGAAGTGAGGGTAAACAGTAGACACGTTCTCTGCTATCGACTTCATGTTTTAATTATTATTTTGGGTATAGGGGAGGGGCACTTGTTTTTTTCTTCAAGCATTCAGGGTGGGTTTAGGTAAAATATATTTTTCTGAAGGGCGGGCCATTTCAGAGAGGTCCGATTTTCTCCATGTAACCCTTATTATAAATAACACTCACTCCCTAACGTTAGCATTGCTAGCTATTTTTGACGAACTTTGCTAGCTAATGACAATATTGTAATTTGATGACATGATAATGATGGCAAAGTTGTTTCCTACTAGATATTTGCCTACTTTAGCAATGTCATCGTATTTCCAGGATACTATAGTGTAATTTAGACAAAACAGTCGTTAGCCTCCGTCCAGAATGACTGGGCTTATCATGACTTCTGGGCACCACTACGCCGCCGCCAGCAGAGGGCGGCTTATGAACATTCATAACAATGGCATGACATGACCAAGTGGCGGAGGTGCAACCTATGAATAGGGAGGAGGTAAGTGAACTGTCAATGTGGTGTCATGACATCAACCTCTCCCTTAAATGTCATCAAAACAAAGGAGTTGATTGTTGACGATCAACAGGAACTCAGTAGAGAAATTCACACGTTTTAAGTTCCTCTGTGTCCACATCACGAGGTCCTGTCATGGACCGCCAACACCACCAAACTTGTTAAGAGGGCGCAACAGAGTCTTTACTTCCTAAGGCGGATGAAGAAATGTTGCATCCCGCTCTGGGACCTCTCCAAATACTACCACTGCATCATCGAGAGGATCCTGACCGGTTGCATCCTGACCTTG
This sequence comes from Salvelinus sp. IW2-2015, assembly GCF_002910315.2. Lineage (NCBI taxonomy): Eukaryota > Metazoa > Chordata > Actinopteri > Salmoniformes > Salmonidae > Salvelinus > Salvelinus sp. IW2-2015. Next base: position 15,339,588 of record NC_036863.1, read on the forward strand.
TACGGGAATTGCTCCGTCCACGACCGCAATGCCCTCCAGCGGGTGGTGAAGACAGCCCTCTGATTCTCTGCACTTTAGTACACATGCACTCACTCATGCACACACCCACACAGATATAAACACACATATACATGCATGTATCTGCTGCAGCTAGCAGACTCTTATTATAGTGCTCTATTAATACATTCCCCCCTTCCCCAAAACACGTGTAAATATTGGATTACAAATTGTGCCTTCCTGTATTATACTATTCTACTGCCATTTACTTTATGTTCATATTATCGTTTCTTGTTTCTTATTGTGGTTGCATTGTCGAGAAGGAACCTGCAAGTAAGCACTTTGTTGGACGAAACTTGAGCACATCAATTAGTCCCCCAGGTAATCACAGAGCACTGAAAGGCCACACATCACACACACACACACTGCAACAATCCTGCTGCTTTCAAACAGTGTGTGGGGACTGTGTAAGTAATAGGGTTTCTGGGAGTGTGTGGAGAGTTGTATGTACTGTATGTAAGTCATTGTGTTGTGTGCATGTGTTTGGAGGGGTATTTGTGTTTGTATGAGGAGTTTGTGTGAATAGGTGTAATAATAATTCATGTTGTTTCTCAATTCATGGTCTCTCACTGTGCATGTGTATGCCACCTCTTTTTCTTATGACTCACTTGTGACAATGAACTTTCAAAACCTTTCTAAGTACTCATCTGTTGGTCTTTCAGTTTCAGCCCATGTTGTCCTTCATGCCCCACAATCCTCCTTGTTTTATACAGGACTGCTTTGCTCAAACCCATGGTGCATATAGCCATAGCTGCTGCATTACTTCTGATAGTGGATGCAAAACTGACCTCAGTGATGACTAAACTCAGCAAAAAAGAAACGTCCTCTCACTGTCAACTGCGTTTATTTTCAGCAAACTTAAAAGCTTGGATAGTATTTGAAATTGCATTGGAATCGCGCATAGAAAAATCTATCGCAAATGTGTGGCATATCGTTGAGGAACAGTGATGTAATGTTGTGGATGGTGATGACGTTAGTCTTCTTTTCCCATCCGCCACCAGGGTGCAATGATAATTATAAAATAAACTCAGCAAAAAAAGAAACGTCCTCTCACTGTCAACTGCGTTTATTTTCAGCAAACTTAACATGTGTAAATATTTGTATGAACATTACACGATTCAACAACTGAGACATAAACTGTACAAGTTCCATAGACATGTGACAGACAGAAATTGAATAATGTGTCCCTGAACAAAGGGGGGGGTCCATATCAAAAGTAACAGTCAGTATCTGGTGTGGCCACCAGCTGGAATAAGTACTGCAGTGCATCTCCTCCTCATGGACTGCACCAGATTTGCCAGTTCTTGCTGTGAGATGTTACCCCACTCTTCCACCAAGGCACCTGTAAGTTCCCAGACATTTCTGGGGGGAATGGCCATAGCCCTCACCCTCCGATCCAACAGGTCCCAGATGTGCTCAATGGGATTGAGATCCGTGCTCTTCGCTGGCCATGGCAGAACACTGACATTCCTGTCTTGCAGGAAATCACGCACAGAACAAGCAGTATGGCTGGTGGCATTGTCATGCTGGAGGGTCATGTCAGGATGAGCCTGCAGGAAGGGTACCACATGAGGGAGGAGGATGTCTTCCCTGTAACACACAGCGTTGAGATTGCCTGAAATGACAACAAGCTCAGTCCGATGATGCTGTGACACACCGCCCCAGACGATGACAGACCCTCCACCTCCAAATCGATCCCGCTCCAGAGTACAGGCCTCGGTGTAACGCTCATTCCTTCGATGATAAACGCGAATCCGACCATCTCCCCCGGTGAGACACAACCGCGACTCGTCAGTGAAGAGCACTTTTTGCCAGTCCTGTCTGGTCCAGCGATGGTGGGTTTGTGCCCATAGGCGACATGGTTGCCGGTGATGTCTGGTGGGGACCTGCCTTACAACAGGCCTACAAGCCCTCAGTCCAGCCTCTCTCAGCCTATTGCGGACAGTCTGAGCACTGATGGAGGGATTGTGCGTTCCTGGTGTAACTCGGGCAGTTGTTGTTGCCATCCTGTACCTGTCCCGCAGGTGTGATGTTCGGATGTACCGATCCTGTGCAGGTGTTGTTACACGTGGTCTGCCACCTGTCTCTTATACACATCTAGATGTGTATAAGAGACAGCTGTAGTGCTGTCTTATGCGTCTCACAGTACTGACATTGCAATTTATTTCCCTGGCCACATCTGCAGTCCTCATGCCTCCTTGCAGCATGCCTAAGGCACGTTCACGCAGATGAGCAGGGACCGTGGGCATCTTTCTTTTGGTGTTTTTCAGAGTCAGTCAAAGGCCTCTTTAGTGTCCTAAGTTTTCATAACTGTGACCTTAATTGCCTACCATCTGTAAGCTGTTAGTATCTTAACGACCGAGCCACAGGTTCATTAATTGTTTATGGTTCATTGAACATGGGAAATAGTGTTTAAACCCTTTACAATGAAGATCTATTTGGATTTTTACGAATTATCTTTGAAAGACAGGGTCCTGAAAAAGGGATGTTACTTTTTTTTCTGAGTTTATTATGCAAGCCTCCCCAACATTACATTCACTAGATTCAGGCCCACCCACAGACATAGAGATAATTAGAGGACAGCCTCCTTAGTCCTAGCACATATGGACAGAAGCACAATGTGGGCTGACAGGGTCATGTTAGCCCACTGTGTCTCAGGATAATCCTATAAGCGCTGTTTGTTTTTCTGCATAAATAAGCACAGCGTYGCTACTGTTCAACGTGGTGCCTAACAGCACACTAATGTGGAGTCAATCGGTCTACGCTCCATCTCTCACCAAACCATTTTGTCCTCTTACATTATCCATCTGGCCTAGGGGCCATTCGACCACTTTAGTGTGTCCACTGCCAGATAGTGGACCTGCATTAACCAACTTTTGGCATTGGTTGCTGGAAATGAATATACTTTGCGGTGCTTTTAGGCAACTAACAGAGATGACATGATGTTGTCTTACTCGAACTGTCCTTATAGACATCATGTTCAAAGTTTTTGTGTATGTCCCACAGAGCAGGCCAACAATTCCTTGCATTGAGCATTTTTCAAACGACACAACTTCTGACAGAAACACCTGAAGCTTGGCTGTGTATTACCTGCTGGTATTAGCTAAGGAAGTCTTATTAACAGTTATGAACACGTTATTAACCTACAGATACCTTACATAAAAACATTATACCTACCCTGACATTGCCACCATAAGATCTGTGTTTGGAAACAAGGACATGACAGACAGTGACCCATGGAAACTAGGACATGACAGCCAGTGACCCGTGGACACAAGTACATGACAGACAGTGACCCATGGAAACAAGGACATGCACTCCATTCAGCTTGCTTGTGTAGACTCACTTTAGACTGAGTAGATACAGTAGAATGAATAGATACAGCACATATGATATTTACAGTGGAAACAGCATTCCCCTTTAAGTCATATCAAGTGGCTTAAAGGGGAATGTGGCCTCTCTTTCATATCGTCTGAGATCCCCAAAGATTGGAAAGCTGCAGAGGTCATCCCCCTCTTCAAAGGGGGAGACAGCCTAGACCCAAACTGTTATAGACCTACATCTATCCTACCCTGCCTTTCTAAGGTCTTCGAAAGCCAAGTTAACAAACAGATCACCGACCATTTCGAATCCCACCGTACCTTCTCCGCTATGCAATCTGGTTTCAGAGCTGGTCATGGGTGCACCTCACCCAAGCTCAAGGTCTTAAACGACATCACCACCATCGATAAAAGACAATACTGTGCAGCCGAATTCATCGACCTGGCCAAGGCTTTTGACTCTGTCAATCACCGCATTCTTATCAGCAGACTCAACAGCCTTGGTTTCTCAAATGACTGCCTCGCCTGGTTCACCAACTACTTCTCAGACAGAGTTCAGTGTGTCAAATCGGAGGGCCTGTTGTCTGGACCTCTGGCAGTCTCTATGGGGGTGCCACAGGGTTCAATTCTCGGGCCGACTCTTTTCTCTGTATACATCAATGATGTCGCTCTTGCTGCTGGTGATTCTCTGATCCACCTACGCAGACGACACCATTTTGTATACTTCTGGCCCTTCTTTGGACACTGTGTTAACAAACCTCCAGAAGAGCTTAAATGCAATACAACACTCCTTCCGTGGCCTCCAACTGTTCTTGAATTCAAGTAAAACGAAATGCATGCTCTTCAACTGATCGCTGGCTGCACCTGCCCGCCCATCTAGCATTACTACTCTGGACGGTTCTGACTTAGAATATGTGGACAACTCCAAAAACCTAGGTGTCTGGTTAGACTGTAAACTCTCCTTCCAGACTCACATTAAGCATCTCCAATCCAAAATTACATCTAGAATCGGCTTCCTATTTCGCAAAAAAGCCTCCTTCACTCATGCTGCCAAACATACCCTTGTAAACCTGACTATCCTACCGATCCTTGACYTCGGCRATGTCATTTACAAAATAGCCTCCAACACTCTACTCAGCAAATTGGATGCAGTCTATCACAGTGCCATCCGTTTTGTCACCAAAGCCCCATATACCACCCACCACTCCAACCTGTATGCTCTCATTGCTTGGCCCTCGCTTCATATTTGTCGCCAAACCCACTGGCTTCAGGTCATCTATAAGTCTTTGCTAGGTAAAGCCCCGCCTTATCTCAGCACACTGGTCACAATAGCAGCACCCACCCGTAGCACGCGCTCCAACAGGTATATTTCACTGATCACCCCCAAAGCCAATTCTGTCAGTGATCAAGCAATAGTTCTACCTGTCATCAGGAAGGACCTAGTTGGCTGGCTGTCTCGTGATCACATTGGAAAGTATAACGCAAGAGTACGGTGACAACTTTTATTGACACACTTCTTATTATGGACATCATACGAGAGTGAACATTCTGTTTGTACTGATAGCCTATAATTCAATACCAAACCATTAAACCATTAAACCACCAAACCGATCAACAGTTTTGGTAAAAAGCTGAGGAGTGGGGCTATAATTCATAGACAGAGCTACAATATGTTTGCAAGGACTGAACATCCATGATACCAAATTATAGTTTGAACCATGTTTTGCGGCTATATGGTGTATGTTTAGAGTAGAATAATCTATTTTGGGGTTCTGATGGGGTACGACAGTTGAACTAAGCTAAAAAGGCATTTATAAGTTGTGTTTTTCAAGAATTAATGGGTACATATTAATTAATAAGTCCAACAAATGGATATAGCAACTGCAGATTGCCCCTTTAAAACTGTTTCAAGTCTGTTTGCTCTCCCCAAAGCTATTGAACTTATTCCAGAGGCTGACCCAAAACAACACCGCCGGAGGAGAGGTACTCGGGGCAGTCTTCTACTTAGGAAGCGTGCACACCACCCATCGCTCACGAGTATTTTACTCGCTTATGTCCAACCTCTGGATAATAAAGTTGATGAGCTCAAGGCGAGAGTTGCTTTTCAGAGAGACACCAGGGATTGTAACATACTCTGCTTCACGGAAACATGGCTCTCTCGAGATATACAGTCTGACTCTGTAAAACCAGTTGGGTTCTCAGTACATCGCGCTGACAGGAACAAACATCTCTCCGGGAAGCAGAAGGGTGGTGGTATATGTTTTATGATCAACGACTTATGTAACTGTAACTGTAACATACAGGATCTCAGGATCTCAGGATCTCAAGCCTTTCTGTTCACCCGACCTAGAATATCTCACAATCAAATGCCAAATCTCCGAGCGAATTTTCGTCAATAATAGCCACAGCGGTCTATATCCTCCCTCAAGCCGATACCACGACGGACCTCAAAGAAGTTCACTGGACTTTATGCAAAATGGAAACCACATATCTTGAGGCTACATTTATTTTAACAAAGCCAATTGTCACGCCGGTATGATTGACTCGGGAGACAGGCGCAGGAATGCATAATAGGGTTTTTATTTACACCCAAATTACAGCGTGCCGTGTAAAGGCACCGGGACGAAGACCAAAAAAACATTATACAAAACACAGGGTTGGAACAAGAAACAAAAGAGCGAGGAGTACCTCAAATAAATAACATAAGCGCACAATGATTAACAAACGGGACGGGACCTGTAAACATCTGTGCAATCCAAAATGGCACGAAAGCAAAAACACACAGCACAGGTACTCACACACACCAACAGAAATAGTAACAATAATCGACAGGACACTGGTAAACCAAGGGCACACTTATACAATTACTAATCACTGAGAATAGGGGCCAGGTGTGCGTAATGAAAGTTCCTGAGGGATCCGTGACACCAATTTGAGGAAAAGGCTCCAGAAATTCTATCAACATATTGATTGTTGTATTCGTGCTGCTAAAACTCTCGACTATTGTTATAATACCTTCCAGAATGCATATAAGGCCCTTCCCCGCCCTTCATTTGGAAAATCGGACCATGATTCCATCTTGCTCCTCCTATAGGCAGAAACTCAAACAGGAAACACCTGTGGTAAGGACTTTTTAACACTGGTCTGACCAATCGGAATCCACGCTTCAAGATCGTTTTGATCACGCTGACTGGGATATGTTCAGAGTAGCTTCAGAAAATAATATTGACACATATACCATATACAGTGAATGAGTTTATCAGGAAGTGCATAGGAGATGGTGTACCCACTGTAACCTTTACAACCTACCCCAATCAGAAACTGAAAGCGCGAACCACCGCATTTAGCAAGGGCAAGAAGACTGGAAATATGAAGCAATCAAGCAGGCTGAACATCGGTATAGGGACAAAGTTCAACGGCTCAGACACAAGACGTATGTGGCAGGGTCTACAGACAATCACGGATTATAAAAGGAAAACCAGCCACGTCGCGGACACCGACGTCTTGCTTCCGGACAGGCTGAACACCGTCTTCACTCTCTTTGAGGACAATACAGTGCCACCGATGCAGCCCGCTATCAAGGACTGTGGGCTCTCCTTCTCCGTGGCCGATGTGAGTAAGACATTTAAGCGTGTTAACCCTCGCAAGGCTGCCGGCCCAGATGGTATCCCAAACCGCGTCCTCAGAGCATGCACAGACCAGCTGGCTAGTGTGTTTACAGATATATTCAATCTCTCCCTATCTCAGTATGTTGTCCCCACATGCTTCAAGATGGCCACCATTGTCCCTGTACCTAAGAAAGCAAAGGTAATTGAACTAAATGACTATTGCCCTGTAGCACTCACCTCTGTCATCATGAAGTGCTTTGAGAGACTCGTCAAGGATCATATCACCTCCACCTTACCTGCCACCCTAGACCCACTTCAATTTGCTTACCACCCCAATAGATCCAAAGACTATGCAATCGCCACCACACTGCACACTGCCCTGTCCCATCTGGACAAGAGGCATACCTATGTAAGAATGCTGTTCATTGACTATAGCTCAGCATTGAACAACATAGTACCCTCCAAGCTCATCATCAAGCTCGAGGCACTGAGTCTGAACCCCGCCATGTGCTACTGGATCCTGGACTTCCTGACGGGTCGCTCCCAGGTAGTGAAGGTAAGAAACAACATCTCTTCACTGATACTCAACACTGGGGCCCCCAAGGTTGTGTGCTAAGGTCCCACCTGTAATCCCTGTTCACCCATGACTGCGTGGCCAAGCACGCCTCCAACTCAATCATCAAGTTTGCAGACGACACAACAGTAGTAGGCTTGATTACCAACAGCGATGAGACAGCCTACAGGGAGGAGGTGAGGGCTCTGGGAGTGTGGTGCCAGGAAAATAACCTCTCACTCAACAAAACTAAGGAGATGATCGTGGACTTCAGGAAACAGCAAAGGGAGCACCCCACCTATCCACATCGTTGGGACCGCAGTGGAGAAGGTGGAAAGCTTCAAGTTTCTCGGCGTACACATCACTGACAAACTGAAATGGTCCACCCACACAGACAGTGTGGTAAAGAAGGCGCAACAGCGCCTCTTCAACCTCAGGAGGCTAAAGAAATGGATTAACACCTAAAACCCTCACAAACTTTTACAAATGCACAATTGAGAGCATCCTGTTGGGCTGTATCACCGCCTGGTATGGCAACTGCACCGCCCACAACTGCAAAGCTCACCAGAGGGGGGTGCAGTCTCCCCCAACGCATTACCCGGGGCAAACTTTCCACCCTACTGCACCCGATGCCATAGGAAGGCCAAAAAGATCATCAAGGACATTAACCACCCAAGCCACCGCCTGTTCACCCTGCTATCATCCAGAAGGCGAGGTCAGTATAGGTGCATAAAAGCTGGGACCGAGAGACTGAAAAAAAGCTTCCATCTCAAGGCCATCAGACTGCTAAACAGCCATCACTAGCACATCAGAGGCGGCTGCCTATAGACTTAGATTAGAAATAAAATAAAATGTTATTTGTCACATGCGCCGAATACAACAGGTATACAACAGTGAAATGCTTACTTACAAGCCCTAACCAACAATGCAGTTTTAAGAAAATACCCCCCAAAAAGTAAGAGATAAGAAAAACTAATAATTAAAGAGAAGCAGTAAATAACAATAGCGGGGCTATATACAGGGGGTACCGGTACGGAGTCAATGTGCGGGGGCACCGGTGTCGAGGTAGTTGAGATAATATGTACATGTAGGTAGTGTTATTAAAGTGATTATGCATAGATAATAACAGAGAGTAGCAGCAGTGTAGAAGGGGGGGGGNAGTGTAGAAGGGGGGGGGGGGCAATGCAAATAGTCTCGGTAGCCATTTGATTAGCTGTTCAGAAATCTTATGGCTTGGGGGTAGAAGCTGTTTAGAAGCCTCTTGGACCTAGACTTGGCGCTCCGGTATCAGTGAGAACAGTATATGACTAGGGTGGCTGGAGTCTTTGACAATTTTTAGAGCCTTCCTCTAACACCGCCTGGTATAGAGGTCCTGGGTGGCAGAAAGCTTGGCCCCAGTGATGTACTGGGCCGTACGCACTACCCTCTGTTGTGCCTTGCGGTCGGAGGCCGAGTAGTTGCCATACCAGGCAATGATGCAACCCGTCAGGATGCTCTCGATGGTGTAGCTGTAAAATCTTTTGAGGATCTGAGGACCCATGCCAAATCTTTTCAGTCTCCTGAGGGGAATAGGTTTTGTCATGCCCTTTTCACGACTGTTTTGGTGTGCTAGTTAGTTTGTTGGTGATGTGGACGCCAAGGTACTCAACATGCTCCACTACAGCCCCGTCGATGAGAATGGGGCGTGCTCGGACATCCTTTTCCTGTAGTCAATCATCTCCTTTGTTTTGATCACATTGAGGGAGAGGTTGTTGTCGTCACACCACACAGTCAGGTCTCTGACCTCCTCCCTATTAGCTGTCTCATCGCTGTCGGTGATCAAGCCTACCACTGTTATGTCATCAGCAAAAATGGCGGTTTTGGAGTCGTACCTGGCCGTGCAGTCATGAGTGAACAGGGAGTGCAGGAGGGRACTGGGCATGCACCCCTGGGGGGCCCCCGTGTTCAGGATCAGCGTGGCGGATGTGTTGTTACCTACCGTTACCACCTGCGGGCGGCCCGCCAGGAAGTTCAGGATCCAGTTGAAGAGGGAGGTGTTTAGTCCCAGGGTTCTTAGCTTAGTGATGTGCTTTGAAGGCACTATGGTGTTGAACGCTGAGCTGTGGTCAATGAATAGCATTCTCACATAGGTGTTGATTTTGACCAGGTGTGAAAGGGCAGTGTGGAGTGCAATATATATTGCATCATCTGTGGATCTGTTGGTAAGGTATGCAAATTGGAGTGGGTCTAGGGTTTCTGGGATAATGGTGTTGATGTGAGCCATGACCAGCCTTTCAAAGCATTTCATGGCTACAGACGTGAGTTCTACGGGTCGGTAGTCATTCAGGCAGGTTACCTTAGTGTTCTTGGGCACAGGGACTATGGTGGTCTGCTTGAAACATGTTGGTATTACAGACTCAGACAGGGAGAGGTTGAAAATGTCAGTGAAGACACTTGCCAGTTGATCAGTGCATGCTCGGAGTACACGTCCTGGTAATCCGTCTGGCCCTGTGGCCTTGTGAATGTTGACCTGTTTAAAGGTCTTACTCACATCGGCTGCGGAGAGTGTGGTCACACAGTCGTCCGGAAAAAGCTGATGCTCTCATGCATGTTTCAGTGTTACTGAAGCGAGCATGGAAGGTATTTAGCTCGTCTGGTAGGCTCGTGTCACTGGGCAGCTCTCGTCTGTGCTTCCCTTTGTAGTCTGTAATGGTTTGCAAGCCCTGCCACATCCAATGAGCATCGGAGCTGGTGTAATATGATTCGATCTTAGTCCTGTATTGATGGTTCGTCGGAGGGCATAGCAGGATTTCTTATAAGCTTCTGGTTTAGAATCCCGCTCCTTGAAAGCGGCAGCTCTCTAATCCATGGCTTCTGGTTCGGGTATGTACGAACAATCACTGTGGGGACGACGTCCTCGATGCACTTATTGATAAAGCCAGTGACTGATGTTGTGTACTCCTCAATGCCATTAGAAGAATCCCGGAACATATTCCAGTCTGTGCTAGCAAAACAGTCCTGGAGTTTAGCATCTGCTTCATCTGACCACTTTTTTATTGATCTAGTCACTGGTGCTTCCTGCTTGAATTTTTGCTTGTAAGCAGCAATCAGGAGGATTCTTTAGATATCGTACACCAGCTGTTGTTTACATATATGCATAAGCCCCCGCCCTGTGTCTTACCAGAGGTTGCTATTCTTTTCTGCCGATAGAGTGTATAACCCGCCAGCTGTATGTTCTTAATGTCGTCATTCAGCCACGACTCAGTGAAACATAAGATATTACCGTTTTTAATGTCCCGTTTGTAGGATATACGTGCTTTCAGTTCGTCCCATTTATTTTCCAGCGATTGCACGTTAGCTTGCAGGATGGAAGGCAAAGGCAGATTAGCCACTCATCGCCTGATCCTCACAAGCCACCCCGATCTTTTTCAGAGAAATCTCAGTTTCCTTCTCCAGCGAATGCCGGGGATCTGGGTGTAACGTTCGTCATTGGGAGAAAGAGAGAAGGACCAAGGTGCAGCGTGGTAAGTATTCATTATGCCTTTTAATGAAAACGAATACTCGAACAAAACAACAAAACTAACGATAAACGAGAATGACACGAAATGAAACAGTCCTGTCTGGTGACATACACAAAGACAGAAAATAAACAAATAAACACCCAAAAGGCTACCTAAGTATGATTCTCAATCAGAGACAACTAACGACACCTGCCTCTGATTGAGAATCATACCAGGCCAAACGCAAAAACCAACATAGAACAACGAACATAGATAACCCACCCAACTCACGCCCTGACCATACTAAAACAAAGAAATAACAAAAGAACTAAGGTCAGAACGTGACACTGGGTCTAGTCGGGTGTCTGTAGTATCTCCCTCCCATCCGACTCATTGAAGAAAAACTCTTAGTCTAATCTGCGGTGAGTAATCGCAGTTCTGATGTCCAGAAGCTCTTTTCGTTCATAAGAGACAGTTGCAGCAACATTATGTACAAAAGTTACGAACAACGCGAAAAAACTAACAAAATAGCATGGTTGGTTAAGAGCCGGTAAGATGGCAGCCATCCCCTCCGGCGCCATCTTCACATCACTGGCCATTTTTAGAAATGGATCACTAGCCACTTCAATAATGTTTCCGTATCTAGTATTATTCATCTCATATGTATAAACTGCACTCCACACTATTCTACGGTATCTTAATCACTTTTAAATTGTGTTTACATATTGCATCACTCATTTCATATGTATGTACTGTATTGTATTCTATACTACACCACTGACTGTTAAACAGCCATCTCCAGCACATCAGAGGCTACTGCCTATAGACATAGATTAGGAATCACTGGCCACTTTAAGGAAATGAAACACTAGCCACTTTAATAACTTATCTTGCATATACTCATCTCATATGTATATTCTACGATATCTTAGTCACTTTAATTGTGTGTAAATATTGAATCACCCATCTCATATGTATATACTATATTCTATACTATGCCACTGTATCTTAGTCCAATGCCGCTCTGACATATATGTATATATTCTGAATCCATTCCTTATTTAGATATGTATTTTGGGTATATGTTGTGAAACTGTTAGATATTACTTGGTAGATATTACTGCACCGTCGGAGCTAGCAGCACAAGCATTTCGCTACACCCGCAATAACATCTGCTAAACACGTGTATGTGACCAATACATTTTATTTTGATTTGATATCACTTCTTTGAATGTTTTAGTCACATTGTGAATCTATATGATTCCTTTGATTGTATTTATACAGTATAATAACAGATCCTTTTCAACTAAGTCATTTCTGATGAGGGGGCACAAAGTGGTAATGCTCACATTTAATAATAAGTCATTGTCACTTCTACTCCCGTTCCTTCCCTTTTCACATACCAAAAGTACCAAAAGTATAGCTTTCCACGGACTGCTAAACGAATGCATCTACTGTACAGTATGTTGTAATTTCATAATTTTCAAACTATTTTGACTGTTGATGACATAAAACAGTCATGTTTGGAAATGAAGAGGCTTTGTGATAATGTAAGTACATTTTGCCCTCAAAGCTGACCATTACCACCTCAAAAAGTCCAATACTTAGACCTCCGGTCCTAAATATACTCCATGAAGTTGTGCTATCGAGGATTTTGAAAGGGCAGCCTGTAAAAATAGAATACTGAGTACAAATATTTGTCTCCCCGGTAAATCATTTCTGCTTTGTTACATTCCTTTTAACGTCCGACCCAATATCCCCTTGTTTAACAGCCCCAGTCCCTCTATTCCTGTTACTATATCATCGCTGTGACCCTTTGGCTGTTTTTGCTCTGAAGTTCCCTCTTAACAATGGGGCTTTCTTAACTTAGTCAGTGGAAATATCTGGTTTTGCGGCGATATCCCTCATTATCCCTTTGGACGCAAATGAACTGGCCACTCAGGCTTTCCCCACGGTAGCAATTAAGCCTAAGCACCACCATAAAACATTAACCGTGGCCGCAAAGCATGCTGGGCCCCGATTTATCGGCCCGCTCTCCATTGAGAAAATGAGAATGGATTTGTGCTGGAAGTCCCCAGCTAAGATCAAGGCCCTAATGGAAGGCACTCTAGGGCTCTTAAAGCAATGTTGACTATGACAGAGCTTCACCTCGTTTATTGTAAAATACTGGATGTATGTCCAGGGAGCTCACATAATATACAGTACAGTAAGGTCCAAAAGTATTGGGACAGTGACACATTTTTTGTTGTTTTGGCTCTGTAGTCCAACACTTTGGATTTGAAATGATACAATGACTGATGTTAAAGTGCAGACTCTCAGCTTTAATTTGAGGGTATTTTCATCTATATTAGATGAACGTCTCTTCCTTTGTCCATTTAGCTAGAAGATGGAGAAATACAGTGAAATCCAATTATGTTTTCTGGGCAGTATATTGATTGAGAAACCTTGAACACATGCTACCTACAGGTAATTGCCAAAATGATAGAAACACAAGTTAATTAAGCAATTAACATCCTGTCATGTACACTGCTCAAAAAAATTAAGGGAACACTTAAACAACACAATGTAACTCCAAGTCAATCACACTTCTGTGAAATCAAACTGTCCACTTAGGAAGCAACACTGATTGACAATACATTTCACATGCTGTTGTGCAAATGGAATAGACAACAGGTGGAAATTATAGGCAATTAGCAAGACACCCCCAATAAAGGAGTGGTTCTGCAGGTGGTGACACACAGACCACTTCTCAGTTCCTATGCTTCCTGGCTGTGTTTTGGTCACTTTTGAATGCTGGCGGTGCTTTCACTCTAGTGGTAGATGAGACGGAGTCTACAACCCACACAAGTGGTCAGGTAGTGCAGCTCACCAGGATGGCACATCAATGCGAGCTGTGGCAAGAAGGTTTGCTGTGTCTGTCAGCGTAGTGTCCAGAGCATGGAGGCGCTACCAGGAGACAGGCCAGTACATCAGGAGACGTGGAGGAGGCTGTAAGAGGGCAACAACCCAGCAGCAGGACCGCTACCTCCGCCTTTGGCAAGGAGGAGCAGGAGGAGCACTGCCAGAGCCCTGCAAAATGACCTCCAGCAGCCACAAATGTGCATGCTCTGCTCAAACGGTCAGAAACAGACTCCATGAGGGTGGCATGAGGGCCCGACGTCCACGGTGGGGTTGTGCTTCACAGCCCAACACCGTGCAGGACGTTTGGCATTTGCCAGAGAACCACAGATTGGCAAATTCGCCACTGGCGCCCTGTGCTCTTCACAGATGAAAGCAGGTTCACACTGGACACATGTGACAGACGTGACAGAGTCTGGAGACGCCGTGGAGAACGTTCTGCTGCCTGCAACATCCTCCAGCATGACCGGTTTGGCTGTGGGTCAGTCATGGTGTGGGGTGGCATTTCTTTGGTGGGCCGCACAGCCTCCATGTGCTCGCCAGAGGTAGCCTGACTGCCATTAGGTACCGAGATGAGATCCTCAGACCCTTGTGAGACCATATGCTGGTGCGGTTGGCCCTGGGTTCCTCCTAATGCAAGACAATGCTAGACCTCATGTGGCTGGAGTGTGTCAGCAGTTCCTGCAAGAGGAAGGCATTGATGCTATGGACTGGCCGCCCGTCCCCAGACCTGAATCAATTGAGCACATCTGGGACATCATGTCTCGCTCCATCCACCAACGCCACGTTGCACCACAGACTGTCCAGGAGTTGGCGGATGCTTTAGTCCAGGTCTGGGAGGAGATCCCTCAGGAGACCATCCGCCACCTCATCAGGAGCATGCCAGGCGTTGTAGGGAGTCATACAGGCACGTGGAGGCCACACACACTACTGAGCCTCATTTTGACTTGTTTTAAGGACATTACATCAAAGTTGGATCAGCCTGTAGTGTGGTTTTCCACTTAAATTTTGAGTGTGACTCCAAATCCAGACCTCCATGGGTTGATAAATTTGATTTCCATTGATCATTTTTGTGTGATTTTGTTGTCAGCACATTCAACTATGTAAAGAAAAAAGTATTTAATAAGAATATTTCATTCATTCAGATCTAGGATGTGTTATTTTAGTGTTCCCTTTATGTTTTTGAGCAGTGTATAAAATGCTGGGCAGGCCATTTATTTGGCCATTATTTTGGCAACCATGGCTATGCCCCCATAGGATGACAATCCCCCCATCCACGGTGTAAGAGTGGTCACTGAACGGTTTGATGAGCATGAAAACAACGTAAACCATATGCCATGGCCATCTCAGTCACCAGATCTCAACCCAGTTGAACCCCTGAGATAGCTTTTTGCACCACCATCAACAAAACACTAAATTAGGGAACTTCCCGTGGAAGAATGGTGTTGTATCCCTCCAATAGAGGTCCAGACACTTGTAGAATCTATGCCAAGGTGCATTGAAGCTGTTCTGGCTCATGGTGGCCCAACGCCCTATTAAGACACTTTATGTTTGTGTTTCCTTTATTTTTGCAGTTACCTGTACATGTTCAATTGGGTCCCTATCTGGAGTTTGCTTGTGAAATACCATGAATCCATGCAGTGTCAGCCAAAAGGGTCTGTCATTAATCGCTTCATTGTGTGCCCCCCGAGGACACACATACAGCCCCTGACAGTGGAAGACAACTTGACCTGACTTGATTTCTGAATCTGGCTGTTAGCTGTATTGCAGTACATGTATGCTCAGCTTGGACCTGCTAACATGTAGTTCATTAATTTATTCCCTTATCTTTGGTGTAAAGCTGAGGCTTACACAAATCCATATCTTTCTAGGGTTTTCAGTACTTTCCCCAGACTAAATAGTCCCTACTTTAAATTAAGCCACATTTAAGTGCACTTCGGCTTTACAATAGCTCAACCAAATGGCGGTTTTATTAGCGGTAGCAGAGAGAACAGGTCGTGTTTTGTCAGGGCCAAAGAAAACACAATGGCGAAAACACATACTACATTAAACTGTAATTATGCGCCGGGAGATGTGGTAACGTGTTCCAATACAGTGGGATGCAGTGTTAATCACTCACGGAGAGCCAATGCTAAACCGGCAGACAGCGTTATTAACATTGCTGGCATATCACAAGGCGGCCCAACGACGGGAGAGAGTGGATTGCGGTGGCACAAATCAAATTATACACAGGACCCTGTTTATCCACGGGGACTAGCCAGGCTTGACAACAGTCTCAGTGTAGGGGGGAGAAGGAGAGTACTAAACAAGGGATGGGGATAGGAGGGAGAGAGGGAAAGAGTGGGGGAGAGCACTAAATGAGGGATGGGGAAGAGGGGGAATGATTTCTGTGCACAGGTGTTCTTAGCTCCAGGCACTATTTCTGAATTCCAAATTGACCCCTACATCCTACCCCATAGACACTCATGTAGATCTGAAAGGATTGAATAGGATGTCTACAATATGATAATTGCTTCCCTTGCCCAATATGGGCTGGGTGGAATTTTGTGCCTCGTTGCTTATGTCTATCCAATCGTTTCAGATCTACCTAGATGAGTTTCTGGAGGTTAGCATGAATGTTCAATTCTGCATATCTATCGTAAAGGGATTGTTTCAGGGTGTAGATGGAAGTTGTTAGCAGTAATCCATAGCATTTTGCTTTTCACCATTATAGGGACTCTCCAGCCAAATCCCTTTAATGCTGGTCCCTGGAGGCCCTACAGGGTGTGCATGCTTTTGTTCTAACCCAGTAACACACTTGGTTCAAGCCCTCAGATAATTGAATCATTCAGCTTTTCAACCCGACCCTTGATGAGGTGAACAGGTGTGTTAGTTAGTTAGTTACGATGGTCTCCAGGACCAGGACTGAAGAACCCTATCCTCACTATCCTCAGGGCTGAGGGTTCAGCGGGTCCAGTAGAGCTGAGATGTGCTGATAGCGCAGCAGAGCAGCGAGGTGTTTGAGATTCACAGCAGCACACGTCTGCCTCAGACACAGCCCCAAATGACCAGCAGGGCTAAGGCAGCAGCACCATGTGTGCTGAGAGAACTGTAATTACAATACCCAGGGCAGGAGGCGTTGCCACTCTCTGATGGTGCCCACTTCTGTCAACTCAGCACAACTGGAGGGGGAAAATAAGAGAGCGAGAGGGCTCAGTCTGTAGGCTACTGTATAGAAAGTCTGGTGATGCAGATATTCAATCTCACTCTCCTTGAAATTACTTGAAATGTAGAGAGCACCCACTACACAGACCGCTACCAAGCCCTACCCCCCCAAACACTGATATTGTCCACACACACACCTTTCATGTGCTCTGAAGACTCGTTGATACACAACATAACCAAAAGTATGTGGACACCCATTCGTCGAACATCTCATTCCAAAATCATGGACATTAATATGGAGTTGGTCCCCCCTTTGCTGCTATAACAGCCTCCACTGAGCCACATGAGCATTAGTGAGGTCGGGCACGGATGTTGGGCGATTAGGCCTGGCTCATAGTCGGCGTTCCAATTCATCCCAAAGGTGTTCGATGGGTTGAGGTCAGGGCTCTGTGCAGGCCAGTCAAGTTCTTCCACACAGATCTCGACATACCATTTCTGTATGGACCTCGCTTTGTGCATGGGGCATTGTCATGCTGAAACAGGAAAGGGCCTTCCCCAAACTGTTGTCACAAAGTTAGAAGCACAGAATCGTCTAGAATATCATTGTATGCTATAGCGTTAAGATTTCCCTTCACTGGAACTAAGGGGACTAGCCTGAACCATGAAAAACAGCCGAACCATGAAAAACAGCCCGAACCATGAAAAACAGCCCCAGACCATTATTCCTCTTCCACCAAACTTTACAGTTGGCACTATGCATTTGGGCAGGTAGTGTTCTCTTGGCATCCGACAAACTCAGGTTCGTCCATCAAACTGCCAGATGGTGAAGCGTGATTCATTACTCCAGATAACGCGTTTCCACTGCTCCAGAGTCCAATGGCGGCAAGCTTTACACCACTCCAGCTGATGCTTGGCATTGTGCATGGTGATCTTAGGCTTGTGTGTGGCTGTAATGTTACACGTAATGTTCCCCTAATGTTTGATTGTTAGTTTCCGTTAGTTATGGGAAACATTCTATGTTAGCAAAAACCTTCTGATAACCTTTTAAGCATGTTTTTGGTGTTACAGTTCAGAGAACATCCCCTTAATGTAAAACAGAACATACCCAGAACGTGGTTACCATGTTCCCAGAATATACAATATTAATGTTCTAGACACGTTTCATGGGATGTTGCAAGAACATTCAAGTGTCCCATTTTCTGAGGGTTAGGAGAATATTCCATCAACAACCCACCAAACATACGCAGAACATGCCATATTCTCAGAACATAAGATATTAATGTTCTAGACATATTTCATGAGAACGTTGCAAGAACATTTATTTGTATCAGTTGTCAGAACGTTGCCTGATGGAACCTAAGAAGCATTCTCTGCCCCAAAAATGTTTTATTACACATCACACCTTGTTACTGTTCCAAGCAAGATCCTGATTGGGGAACCTCTTCATCTGTTGGCAAGGTTAGGGATACTCACACAGTATTTTCAACTTACATATTACACACACTTTGACATACTGTACTTGATTACAATGTGCATGTTCATTTATACAGTAATTATTATTCAACAGTCTTCATCTGGGATTTGAACTCATAACCTCTTGTTGCACGGTATGCCGATCTTCCTGCTATGCCACCACGTCGTGTTATGTATTGATTAATCGGACTATTCTCATCATTGATTTGATTTACTTGTTGCAGCAATTTAAGGGCTTTCAGTATAGTTGTCTAATGTTGGTGGGGCATGTTAACCTCTTTTAATGATACTCCTGAATCAGTATGATCAATAAAAGTTTATCTTGGGTGTACTTTAAACTAAGCTGAGATTTACTTCAAAGTGCATTCACCCTATTGCTTACACACCTATCACAGCAGTCTATGGACAAGGTATGGCCACTATTTCAAATGCTAACTTTTTTGCATTTTTGGCACAAATCCAATGCAAGTCAATGGTATCTATATAACCATTTCCGTGCTTTACGTCCAAATGTTTTATATACATTTTGAGATGCTTTAGGTTGATTTCGACATGGCTTGCATTGGATTTGTGGCACACATGCTAAAGAGTTACCATTTGAAACACTGGTCAGGTAAACAAAATCAAATGCTGTCATTCCTTGTCCATAGACTGCTTACATTGTAAGGAAACCAATATGCAATTTTGTAATTTGGGTGAACTGTCCCTTTAACCATAGAGTCCAAAGCTGGAGACAACATAAATTAACACCTTTCCCCTGGTTGTCAAAGGGCTGTGGATTCGTCCCAAATGGCACCCTATTCCCTCTATAATGCACTACTTTTGACCAGAACCCTATGGGCCCAGGTCAAAAAAAGGGAATTGGGTGCCATTTGGGACAAAGCCAGTGTAGGAGTTGCCGGGCGGATTGACTAAACCCCTGACCCGTTTATGAAGCCAAATGTCATCTCAGACCACCAGTTCTTACGAAGGGTGACATGAGTGCTTAGTCTTTGATGACTGGCCTACCTGCAGCGACTAAAGGCCAATCTCTATGGCAGCGTAAGGAGGGTTGGCTTGGCTAGACAGACCAGCTGTCAGATGACTAATCGAAAATCACCACTTGTGTCTCATATAGTGAAGAACATGAAGCCAGACATTTGTAACTTATTTCTCTCCCACATGGTACCCAGGGGGCTGTTTTAGCAGCACCCTCACTGAGGAATATCAAAAAGCCAAAATGAGCAAACAGATGTACACCACCGTTCAAAAGTTGGGGGTCACATAGAAATGTCCTTGAAAGAAAATCACACTTTTTGTCCATTAAAATAAAATAAAATAGATCAGAAATACAGTGTTGACATTGTTAATGTTGTAAATGAATATTGTAGCTGGAAACAGCTGATTTCTTTATGGAAAATCTACATAGGCGTACAGAGGCGCATTATCAGCAACCATCACTCCTGTAGAAGTTCCAATGGCACGTTGTGTTAGCTAATCCAAGTTTATCATTTTAAAAGGCTAATTGATCATTAGAAAACCCTTTTGCAATTATGTTAGCACAGCTGAAAACTGTTGTGCTCATTAAAGAAGCAATAAAACTGGCCATCTCTAGACTAGTTGAGTATCTGGAGCATCAGCATTTGTGGGTTCGATTACAGGCTCAAAATGGCCAGAAAAAAAAATATTTATTCTGAAACTCGTCAGTCTGTTCTTGTTCTGAGAAATGAAGGCTATTCCATGCGAGAAGTTGCCAAGAAACTGAAGGTCTCGTACAATGCTGTGTACTACTCCCTTCACAGAACAGCACAAAATGGCTCTAACCAGAATAGAAAGAGGAGTGGGAGGCACCGGTGCACACTGAGCAAGAGGACAAGTAGATTGTCTAGTTTGACAAACAGACACAAGTCCTTAACTGGCAGCTTCATTAAATAGAACCTGCAAAACACCAGTCGCAACGTCAACAGTGAAGAGACGACTCCGGGATGCTGGCCTTCTAGGCAGAGTTGCAAAGAAAAAGCCATATCTCAGACTGGCCAATAAAAATAAATGGTTAAGATGCGCAAAAGAACACTGGACAGAGGAACTCTGCCTAGACTTCATAAACAAGATCTCACCAATAACAGGTTTAACAGAAGACTGTATTTTGGTCACATTAGATGTCGAGAGTCTATATACCAGCATTCCCCGGATGGGGGGGCTTGCAGCCCTAGCTCACTATTTGAGAGACAGAGATACTAACGAATACCCACCAACCAACTTTATTCTACAGCTGGCTGAATATGTTTTGACGTATAACTACTTCAGGTCTGATGATGAATACTATCTCCAAACGAATGGAACATTGATGGGCTCCACATTCGCTCCGAGTTACGCTAACCTTTATGTGGGTCTTTTTGAAGAACGTTTTGTTAATAATGAAAACGAAAATCAATTTTTGAATGAAGTCCTGAAGTGGTATCGATATATTGACGACACTTTTTGCATATGGGGAGGAACGGGAAAAGAGCTGTCAGACTTTATGGCCTGACTCAATGACATTGACCCCAATCTCAAATTCACTATTGAATCTGACACTAAACGTGTTCATTACCTCGATATGTGGATTGAGAAATCAAATGGAACACTGTTTACAACTCTGTATAGAAAAGAAACAGACAGAAATACTCTATTACAGGGTGACAGCTTCCACCATGAGCCATTAAAAAGAGGACTTCCAAGAAGCCAGTTTTTCAGACTGCGCCGTATATGCCACTCCACAGAGGACTATCTAGAAAAAGCTGTGGAGATGGGCAATAGGTTTCTAATAAGAGGGTATTCTCCACAATGTGTGGATAAAGCTCTTAATTTAGCATTGCTGAAAACACGACATGAACTGCTACAAAAAAGACCCGTTAAAGCTAAAGAACACCCTGTAATGTTCACAACTACATATACTTTGAACTCGCAAAAAGTAGGAGATGCGGTCAAGAAACACTGGCATGTTGTATCATCGGACCCAGCTTTGCCGGCTGAATTTAAGAATCCAGCACTTATTGTATATAGGAGAGGTCGCAATTTACGCAATATATTGGTCCATGCCAACTGCCAGCCACAAAAGAAAATCAGCCAGGCTCTTTTACACCCTCTTCCAAATGGTAGCTATAAATGCAGAGGTTGCGCACAGTGCAACAATATGATGACGTGTGAATATTTCTGCCACCCACATACAGGAAAACGGTTCCAAATAAATGACATTATTACGTTCTCCGCCACCCATGTTATCTACATTATTAAATGTCCATGTGGGCTGTGCTATGTAGGTAAAACCTCTCATTCTCTCAAACAGAGAATCAGTGACCATCAAAGTTCAATTAGGAGAAACGACAGGGATTATCCAGTCGCAGTACATTTTAATGACCTAAAACATGACATTTAGATTTTGTGGCATAGAGAATGGGTGGCTAAGTGAAAATTAGATTTTTTTGTTCTTACTGTCAAGACCTTTACCTCTTCAGTCCAATTAGCAGGTTAGCGTTTTTGTCATGAATCGTGTTCTGGAGGCAGCTCTCCAGAGTGAAATCTGATTTTAAACCTTAACACTAACCTTAACCGCACTACTAACCCTAACCTTAAATTAAAATCAAAAAGCAAATGTTTTGTTTTTATGAATGTATACAATATAGCCAATTTTAACTTTGCAGCTGGCCTATCTACAGGGAAATCGCTCAGTTCTGCCTCCAGGACAAGATTTGAAGTAGGCATTCGCCAAAGAAGGTGTCTTCAAGGTGTTCTTAAAAAATGTGCTTCTATTCAGTATTCCTTGATAAGAATTTGCGATTACACTTTATTTCACAGCCTGGTTTAGGTTGGTACTTACAGTACCTAATATTTACCTGCAACAATAGATACTTTCTAGACAGTTACATACAGCAAATAACTCAACACAAATGGTACCTGGTACCAAATGGTACATATGTACGTTTCCGGAAGTTCTACCAGTAAGGCTGTCATAACCTTACATCACAAAATCATTCTAACTCAACCTGTCCCATGTCATTAGTCAGTTAATGCGTGTGTGGTTCCATTGCACTGTGCTGTGGACTCGGGCTGTGAGGTAGCGATGTCCCCAGGGAGTGGTTCCAGTCATCATGAATGTCCTGCAGTGCCACTCATGGTGCAGCTTTTATTGTCCTGACTGCCACTGACAAAGGGGCCAACACAACCGGTCCCTTGCAGGTACGTCATCGTACTCTCCCCACTGCACTCAGAGAGTCAACTCTAATGCTACACAGTCCCTCAGACAGAATCATGTGTTCAAAATAGAAGCAGATGAAGCAATGTGCTTCATAGGTGAAATTGTTCCTGTAGTCCTTTTGTCACAGCCTATCATTATATGCTTTATTTGGATAGCCCATGTTACCTTATATTACTTAAGTCATGAATAGTTCTCTTGTAATCCTTTCCGTCATGATCACTGATCTGAAGGGTATCTGATAGGTGAAAGCAACATGCTTGAACCTTTGTCCAGTCCCTCTCCTTGAATCACTAACCAGCAAATATGGGGGAAAGGCCGCCACAAGTTAAAGGACATTCTCCCATCATTCTACAGTGCATTCAGAAAGTAATCAGACCCCTTCACTTCTTCCACATTTTGCTACGTTACAGCCTTATTCTAAAATTGATTAAATAAAACAGTATCCTTATCTTTATCCACAATAGCCCATAATGACAAAGCGAAAACAGGTTTTTAGAAATGTTTGCAAATTTAATAAAAAAACAAAACAGATACCTTATTTACATAAGTATTCAGACCCTTTGCTTTGAGACTCGAAATTGAGCTCAGGTGCAGCCTGTTTCCATTGATCGTCCTTGAGATGTTTCTACAACTTGATTGGAGTCCACTTGTGGTTTATTCAATTTGTTGGACATGATTTGGAAAGGCACACACCTGTCTATATAAGGTCCCACAGTTGACAGTGCATCTCAGAGCAAAAACCAAGCCAGGAGGTCGAAGCAATTGTCCGTAGAGCTCCGAGACAGGATTGTGTCGAGGCACAGATCTGGGGAAGGGGATCAAAAAATGTCTGCATCATTGAAGGTCCCCAAGAAGTGGCCTCCATCATTCTTAAATGGAAGAAGTTTGCAACCACCAAGACTCTAGAGCTGGCCGCCTAGCCAAATTGAGCAATCGGGGGAGAAGGGCCTTGTTCAGAGCTCCAGAGATTCTCTGTGGAGATGGGAGAACCTTCCAGAAAGACAAYCATCTCTGCAGCACTCCAACAATCAGGCCTTTATGGTAGAGTGGCCAGACGGAAGGCACTCCTCAGTAAAAGGCACATGACAGCCCGGTTGGAGTTTGCCAAAAGGCACCTATAGGACTCTCAGACCCTGATAAACAAGATTCTTTGGTCTGATGAAACCAAGATTGAACTCTTTTGGCCTGAATTCCAAGCATCACGTCTGGAGGAAACCAGACACCCCTCATCACCTGGTCAATACCAGGAGCCCAACACTCAGGGCTCCCGAGTGGGACAGCGGTCTAAGGCACTGCATCTCAGTGCAAAAGGTGTCACTGCAGTCCCTGGTTCAAATCCAGGCTGCCTCACATCTGGCTGTGATTGGGAGTCCCATAAGGCAGTGCACAACTGGCCAAGTGTCACCGGGGTAGGCTTGTTCATGTACTTCAGCCCCAGTATAGACCTTTGCCTGTTCTCTGTGGCAGTGATGAAATCATTGTAAATGAGAATGTGTTCTTAACTGACTTGCCTGGTTAAATAATAATTATCTTATTTTTTTTTTTTTTATACCATCCCTACCGCAGGGACTAGGAGACTAGTCAGGATTGAGGGAAAGATAAACGGAGCAGAGAAATCCTTGATGAAAACCTGCTCCAGAGCGCTCAGGACATCAGACTGTGTTGAAGGTTCACCTTCCAACAGGACAAGGACCCTAAGCACACAGCCAAGACAACGCAGGAGTTGCTTCGGGACAAGTCTCTGAATGTCCTTGAATGGCCCAGCCAGAGCCCGGACTTGAACCCGATCTAACATCTCTAGAGAGACCTGAAAATAGCTGTGCAGCGACACTTCCCATCCAACCTGACAGAGCTTGAGAGGATCTGCAGAGAAGAATGGAAGAAACTCCCCAAATACAGGTGTTCCAAGCTTGTAGCATCATACCACAAGGATGTACTCGCTGCCAAAGGTGCTTCAACAAAGTACAGACAAAGTCTGAATACTTATGTAAATGCCAATTTTCCGTATTTTTTTTTTTACATTTGCAAAAATGTCTAAAAACCTGTTTTTGCTTTGTCATTATGGGATATTGTGTGTAGATTGATGAGGCGGGAAAAAACAATTTAATCCATTTTAGAATAAGACTAACGTAACAAAATGTGTAAAAGTGGAGGGGTCTGAATACTTTCCAAATGCACTGTATGTTCATCTCTTATTGTGCACATCACGGTCTCGTCAGTAACACATAGGCCTACTGGTACACGACTCAATCTGTCGACAGTATGTCAGCGCCACACGGCCAGCTGCAACCTTTCTCTTGGTGCTCACACCTCCAACCACCCAGTCAATAGTGTGGGATCCAACCTCCTGGCTCAGACTGGCACCAAATACCACTCGCATCAACTGACATGTATCAGCACTCATAAGTTGTAAAATATTACTGGATGATTTGAAATGGGAACCAAGTTCACAGTGTCTATATTAGGACAACTTCAGCAAATGAGGTTAACACAACATATATAATAATCTAAGAGCCATTTTAAGATTTTCAGGGTGCAATCTCCAAAATAAAGAAATAGTAAAACGATGAACATCTCAGGTGGCAGTGGATTTGAAAGTGAAAATTCTGCATTGCCACCAACAGTAAACCAGACCCTTTGACTCCTGGTTGAGAAACTTCGCTTTGGTATATAAAAGTTCAGACCTAAATATGAAGTCAAAATGTTTAAACTGTAGTGAATTCTGGGCAAGAGTATTCTCATTAAGCAACAACGTTATGCATGAACGATCGTCCTGAGTTCAGTTTATCAGCCATCTTCGAATTAATTGGGCGCTTTCCCTTCGCCGTGGTTGAGAAATGTCACCACTGAAACGAGACAGACCCAGATCTCTAATCCCAACGAGTTTTCCCTGTTTCTTGGTGAGAGAAAACAAAATGAACACACAAGTGAGGTGGTGCGCTTGCTCCATAGAAGAACCACGGCTAACACGTTGAACACACTAACTGAAAACAAATCTATTAATGTACTATGAACACTAGAAAGTGCAAATTGTAGAAAAAGCGAGTGTGTATGCCTGGGGGGATCGACTAATTCTAGCATGAGAGGTAATAATTTCAATATCTTTAAAAAAACTACTGCAAGTGGGACAGAGAGAGCCACATGACCCCTGTTTCGTTCCAAGTTATGCCTGTGTCTGAAGAGATCGATTTGAGTGGCAATAGTCAACATTGAGTGCTGCTCCTCTCTGATTACATGGAGTTAGTGTACACACATTTTGATAGATATTACCATCAACTGTTGGTTTGAAAGTTTTAGGAAAGGATGTGGTATGTAAAACATTGCATTTCAATCCAAAGAGCTCAACTCTGATGCTAGTGTATGTACTGTATTGGAAATGTAGGCTGTACTTCCAACAGTCTCTTCAAATTGCACTCAGTGGAGTCTAACTAACCAAGTGGCAGAGTAAGGTCTTTTAAAAGGTCCTCAAACTACAGGATATGTCCTCTTTTGGGTTGGCCCTTATGGTCTGTGAGTAAGAGCTTGTGTAAAATCAGATCTTTTGGCGAGTTTCAATTCCAAAAGACTTTTGGAATGGACTGCTCCACGGGTGTCTTCTTAGTCCCATATCCTAAATAAGGGCCTGGACTGCTCCCTTTTGAGAGCCTTTGGCACTCTCTCTATTGCCGAGGCCTAGAAAGACAAGAAACAGAAGTGCTGGAATTAATCAGCAGTGGAAAAATACTGCCAGGACTTGACCATCAAGGCCGAACATTATTTGTAGTACGACTAACGGGCAACCTCATTTGGGATGGCTCTTTACATGCTCTGTGAATTGTCCATCCAAGAGAACTTTATGCTCGATAGTGAGGTTAAATGAACCAGTAGCTAAAGAGTTGTTTTTCCCCATTGAGGCACAATGACAGTGTAAGATCAGTGTCAGGTTTTCTCAAAACAGCCAAGTCCAGTGTGTCTTCCTGTGAGGGGATAACTACCTTATGTATTCTACTCCCTTCCATACTGAATCATGGTTTGTCACAAAGAGCTCTCCAAGGACATTGTATGCCATTACAAATCAACTCAAGAACCCRAAAAATTGTAGTTAGAAAGAAATTGAAGACAGGTAATCCTATGCTCAGGGGCATAGCACTGCATGGCCATTTCCAAAGAGCAGGGCTGTTGGGGAATGAATATGTGTCAGCGTTATTCAAAACAAGCAACAAGGAAATGGCAATATTACGTGCTTCTTCACTTGCAAGGGTATAGATATTATGGTATGAGCGGAGAAGCGGTTAGACAGGGCAGAGCCTGGACCTATTGTTATGCGTAAATTCTAAAGGTGAGCGGAGAAAGTCCATGTTGGGGAAAATACCAGCAAAGGCCATGGCTAGCAACATTGGATGGCTCATGACCCTTAAAATGGACTGAGAAAAGGTATCTTATCTCCATGGAGACATACAGAACCAGTCAAAAGTTTGGAGACACCTACCCATTCAAGGGTTTTTCTTTATTTTTACTATTTTCTATACTGTAGAATAATAGTGGCTACTTTGAAGAATCTCAAATATAAAATATATTTTGATTTGTTTGTGTAACGCTCTGGGTGTCGGGGGGGGTGTGAAGTCAGACGCAGGAACAACAGAGAGTTCAATACGGTGCTTTTAATGCACAACCGGCAAACAAATGTCCAAACGGAATTACTGGGTGTAACAAACAAATGTCCCATACACGGAGGACAAAACCCAGTCCAAAATACACTTGATGAACAAAACAAACAATACGTTCATCTACTCCCGAAATCCAAAACTACAACTGAACAATCCCACACAAAGAAGCGTACGGGCTGGCTGACTAATAAAGCCCAACTAATTAGAATCACTTAAACACAGGTGTAACAAATAAACACATAAGGAGGGGGAGGAAAAAGAGTCAGTGGCAGCTAGTAGGCCGGTGACGACGACCGCCGAGCGCCACCCGAACGAGAAGGGGAGTAACCTTCGGTCGGAGTCGTGACAGTTTGACACTTTTTTGGTTACTACATGATTCCCTATGTGTTATTTCATAGTTTTGATGTCTTCACTATTGTTCTACAATGTAGAAAATAGTAAAAATAAAGAAAAACCCTGGAATGAGTAGGTGTGTCCAAACTTTTGACTGGTACTGTATATGGCCCAGTAACACAAGGGGAAGGAGGGGGAGTGTCCAGTAATTTATTATTTTATTAATTGTAAATCCATAGGAGAAGTGTCGGACTGTCTCAGAAATAGGCCTACACATACTATTAGGCTGCGTTTAGACAGTCAGCCCAATTTGATATTTTTCCCACTAATTGGTATTTTGACCAATCACATCAGATCTTTTTCAGAGCTGGTATGATTGGTCAAAATACCAATTAGTGAGAGAAAAAAAGATCAGCATTGGGCTGCTTGTCTAAATGCAGCCTTAGTTTCTCACTGAGGAGGAGAATTATCAAATTCCATCCAGGATGTGTTGAGGTAAGATTGGATCAGTGTATAAATTTGTAGTGTAAGATAACTAAAATGTGTATCCATTCATATGAATTTTTACAGTAAATGTACCATGAAATGATTTCAATATAGCAAAATAAAAAACATCTTGATAGCTGATGAAAGAAAGAACTCTTATTGAAGCTGATGCATTTTTGCTTAGGGTTCAGTTTCTCAAGTATTCAAACAGCTACAGCAAGTTGTAAAAACCTCACTTATCCAATATCCAACTTTTCTGGACCAATGAAACTGCAGCTATTTGTTATCTATTATAAATGCTCTGATAATTCACACTTAACACGCTTGTTCTGGCAGTGAGGCCAATTCACTTTGCCTGTAAAGTGAGCTTGTTCGTGCACTGCAGCCCCTTGAATTCAGCCCCACTATAGACCTATCCACTGACCATTCCTTTGCACTGCCTGTTCTCTGTGGCAGTGATGAAATCATTGGAAATGCTGTGCAGTATTTCATACATCCTCTGCTGGCACAGCCATGCAATTACACTGCTGTAGTGATGAAGGAGGGAGGAATACATAGGCTTTGACAGGCAGGGAAATAGGAATACATACATATAGTAGGCCTATGTACAGTGTTGGATATCTGTTACCCTGAGACTCAACATAGGCCTATGTTTTGAGCAGGTGTAACATCAAAATCAGATGCATTTTATGCATACTTCAGTTATTCCTTATGGTTACAGTGCCAATGTTTAAAAAGGGGGGGTTACTGACACAGAAATACTTCTAGCTGACTGGAGAGAATACCAATCGTCTGTGCAGATTTTGAATTTCCTCCTGTTCAAACAGATTAGATAGAGATATTATGAACAATTGACAATGTGTTGCCTTCAGAGCAGCGGGAGGTCAAATCCCTGCCAAAAGTAGTCACAGACATCACTTTGTCACGCACTTGGATACAAAGATCCAATAAAGTCCCACGACAGCTTGACATTAGGTTAACTTCCCCATCCGAAATAGAAAGCTTAAAGCCTCTTTCATGTATTAATTATTGATCCTTCATTCACAAGCAGTGGTAATAATTGTGTTCAACAGCAGAGGAAATGGATAAATGTATCAAATTGCTAGCTTAAATTATTACAGTCATGATCACTATGAGGTTTTGTGGTTCACTAAATAGAAAATGCATTAAAAAAGGTCCACCCTAAGATGTTTGTAAATGTGTCTTTAATTGTTCAAAGGGGTAACATTTGACATTTTATCGTAGCACTTTAATTGTCTAGAAAACATTTGTATTTATACCTAAGGGCAACACGGCCGGTGTTCTTTCATATACAGTAGATACCCTGCTGTTTTTCATCACCCCATTAGAATGTATAATTCCTCAGTTTGTAATGATTCCTGTCACGCTCTGACCATAGAGAGCCTTTTTATTCTCTATGTTGGTTAGGTCGGGGTGTGACTAGGGTGGGTAATCTAGGTTGTTTTTTTCTATGTTGGCCTGGAATGGTTCCCAATCAGAGGCAGCTGTTTATCGTTGTCTCTGATTGGGGATCATATTTAGGCAGCCATTTCCCCACTGTGTTTTGTGGGATCTTGTTTATGTGTAGTTGCCTGTGAGCACTCCATAGCTTCACGTGGCGTTTGCTCTTTATTGTTTTTTTTGTGCGTTTCACTTCAATAAATACGTGGAACCCAGATCACGCTGCGCTTTGGTCTGAGTATGCTTCCAACGACGATCGTGACAATTCCTCAAATAAAGTTTGATACAGTATAAATGATCATGTGATCAGGGGCGAACTGGGACCAGAAATCGGCCCAGGCATTTCTGACACACCGGCAAACAGGTTCTCTCTCGCATGAAACCAATCCACTAGCCTAAATATGGATTGAACCACCAAGCATTTGCCCGAACTGCCCTATCGCCAATCTGCTGGAGATTCTCAATGGTAATATTAAGGGCACATATACTGTCTATCAAAGAAGCCTAGAATACAAGCCCTACATGGGCCAACATTACTCAAATCAGCACCCTTTGGTTTAGGTGCTGATTTGGGATAAGAGGCTAATACCAGCATATCCCTGTTTAAATTGGAATCAACTGGGTCAACACATGTTACTGACCAACAAGGGTATTGGCCCACTCAAACCAAAGAAAGCCATGCCAAAGCTGTGTAATCACATTTTTGGAGGCATGTTTCAACAGGTTTTTATGATCACTGATATTTGCCAAGTGATAGATCACAACCCAGGCTTACCAGTGCTAACCTCCCTACCCATGATCCCCCAGATTACTGCTTCCTAAAACTCTGCAGTAAACATCAAGAAGCCCTTTAATTCGGATTGGGGGAGGAGCTGGTGCCTGGCGGTTTCTAGTTGTTCTTTTCGGAGAAGAGCTTGAAGCCCAAAAAGCGAACTCTGCCAACTTTGAATCAGGCACTCTATACATTCGAATCCCCAACTGGTGGCCCGGACATAAGACTGTACAAACACCAGGAAATTAGCCCAAGTGATTTACATTTTGGAAATCTGCTATCAAGTAGTCCCATGCATAATAGAGACACGTGCACGGGTCAGCTGTTTGTTCACCCGCACCCTCCCGCAATTACTAATAACCCATCTGCAACCGCCCGACTATATGTGATATGATGTAATCTGAGGCCCGCACCCAACCCTAACCCGCTAATATAGAAAATGCGTAATCATTTTTTGACAGGTGGTGCAGGACTTTTTTGGGGCCTGATTTCTGCTTATAATATTCAACATTTTGGTAGGCTTTTTTTTTGTTAGTCAACTTGTCTATAATTATAGAAATGCAGATTCTCTGTCATATGTTGTCCTAAAATACTAAATAAACCCTTGCTCACCAGAATAATGTAATACATCGATAGAATGAATACTTCCATCTAGTTGACATTGGTCAAGTTCTCTGTCATCTCTGTTTCTTTCGTGAAGCAAAGACGTTTAGGGACTGGGGAGAAAATGCAATAACAAAGAAAAATTATTAAACAGGAAACACTTTCTGTGCAAAATTTTCAAATGACATCAGTTTGACCGGTTGTAATGAAATAGAAAGCTGTAAAATGGACCCAACATGTTTCTGATAAGATTTCAGTTCGACTTGGATGCATATTTTATGTGGTTGAAATACTATCAGCTTTTATGATGCTGATAATGATACCCTCTGTAGATGAGCTATCTAACTGTGCATTTGTTGTGGTGCCATATTCTTTCCATTTTTTAATAATGTTTTTAAATGGTGCTCCGTGGGATATTCAAAGTTTCAGATATTTATTTATAACCCAACCCTGATCTCTTGTTTGGAGAGCTCCTTGGTCTTCATAGTTCCGCTTGCTTGGTGGTGCCCCTTGCTTAGTGGTGTTGCAGACTCTGGGGCCTTTCAGAACAGGTGTATATATACACTGAGATCATGTGACAGATCATGTGACACTTAAATAAAGTCCACCTGTGTGCAATCTAACTAATTATGTGACTTCTGAAGGTAATTGCAACAAACCTGCCAAGAGAGGGCCGCCCACCAAAACTCACGGACCAGGCAAGGAGGGCATTAATCAGAGAGGCAACAAAGAGACCAAAGATAACCCTGAAGGAGCGGCAAAGCTCCACAGAGGAGATTGGAGTATCTGTCCATAGGACCACTTTAAGCAGTACACTCCACAGAGCTGGGCTTTACGGAAGAGTGGCCAGAAAAAAATAAGCAAACATGTTTGGTGTGTGGGAGACTCCCCAAACATATGGAAGAAGGTACTCTGGTCAGATGAGACTAAAATTGAGCTTTTTGGCCCAACAACTCATCACCCCGAGAACCCCATCCCCACAGTGAAGCATGGTGGTGGCAGCATCATGCTGTGGGGATGTTTTTCATCGGCAGGGACTGGGAAACTGGTCAGAATTGAAGGAATGATGGATGGCGCTAAATGCAGGGAAATTCTTGCGGGAAACCTGTTTTAGTCTTCAAGACATTTGAGACTGGGACGGAGGTTCACCTTCCAGCAGGACAATGACTCTAAGCATACTGCTAAAGCAACACGCGAGTGGTTTAAGGGGAAACATTTAAATGTCTTGGAATGGCCTAGTCAAAGCCCAGACCTCAATCCAATTGAGAATATGTGGTATGACTTAAAGATTGCTGTACACCAGCGGAACCCATCCAACTTGAAGGAGCTGGAGCAGTTTTGCCCTGAAGAATGGGCAAAAATACCAGTGGCTAGATGTGCCAAGCTTATAGAGACATACTCCAAGAGACATGCAGATGTAATTGCTGCAAAAGGTGGCTCTACAAAATATTGACTTTGGGGGGTGAATAGTTATGCACGCTGAAGTTTTCCGTTTTTTTGTCTTATTTCTTGTTTATTTCACAAAATATTTTGCATCTTCAATGTGGTAGATATGTTGTGTAATTCTAATTAAACAAACCCGCCAAAAATCTATTTCAATTCCAGGTTGTAAGCCAATAAAATATGAAAAATGCCAAGGGGGGTGAATACTTTCGCAAGCCACTGTCCCAGTCTTGTGACTGTCGGATTTGTATGGTGCCTCACAATCATCACACATAACATAGCCGGCACTGCCATCATCCTCTTTTACCACCCGCAGATATAACCGCGGGGACTGCGGGTTATGAGTCAACCCGCGCATCACTAACGTGATTGTATACAAATGTAAGCAAGGTTTGAAATTATGTTTTAGTCAAATATTATATGTTTGGGCTTCTTGCAGTCAATTTGCAGTCTACAAATTATTTGTAATTATGTTCCATCCCCCCGATCATCCTCTCAAGACAAAATCGGCATGCGGCTACAATAGTTGATGATCCCTGCTATATACTGTTGTTTTGGCTTCACTTGGTGTGATGAATGAGTTAGAGATCAATGTATTTGTTAGCATAGCAAAACTAGAGTTGATGACTGATTGAGGGAATTAAAACTGACAATAAAGTCCACCTTATTGGAATATTCATGGTACTATATCCTATCCAAAGGCATCTCAACATAGTCAGAAATATAATGAGTTATCTACAATGTTCAAAATAAATAGACCTACTCTGTTGTTACAAATGTAGCGCTCTGCTGGTGTTAAGAGAGATGAGGGGAGTGTTCACATTTCTATTTCATAGGCCTTTTTCTCCTAGGTTTGAGGTCACGAGATGTTATCACATCCTGCCCCATATTCCTCTCTTTAGGCTTTCATGAGGTAATCTCACTGCTTTAAACTGGCCAATATCCTTCCTCCCTCTTTTTTCTCTCTCCCGCTCTCTCAATTTCTGTCTCTGTCCTCTCCTCTCGCTCCCTCTCTGTGTCTGACTTTCCTCCCCTCTATCTCTCTCGCTTGTTCTGTATTGCAGCCTCTATTTCGCATGTGCTCTGCACGCTCTGTATCTCAGCCCCCCCTCTCTCTCCTTCCCCTCTCTCTCTCTTTGTGTCTCTAACTATCCCCCCTTCAATTTGTCTACAGTCCCATCTTTCCCCTCTTACATGTTTCTGTGGCTCAGCATTTTTTGCGTTTAAAGATCCCTTCCTAAATAAACTCCAATTAGTGGTGACTCATCCAGTAATATAGGCGAGTGAGTTAGGAACCATCCATTCATCTTGGACTGGTGACAGCACACTGCATCTTGTGGCAGCTTTGTAAAGGGATCGGCCCAGGACTGGGGAGTGTGTGGGATGGGCTGGGAAATGTGTGTGTGTGTGTTTATGTGTTATGGGTGGGAGTGTCAACAGAGAAAATAACTCTGCACCTCTCTAACACAGTGGCCACATCCTAATAGTCTGAAATGGCTTCCTTTTTTAGGTTGTGTTCATTAGGCACCAAAGGGAAGAAAACAGACTAAAACAGGGAGCAACTACCTGGACTTTTCCAATAAGAAACTCTAATTTTTGTTTTCAATCATTTTCCATTGCTTGTCCTAATGAACATGACCCTGGTCTACTCTCCATTGTGACCACGGATCTGAAAGCACCTGACAACTAACAGCACTATTGTTGAAACCTATCTACTTTCATTTATCAATGGATTTGATATCAGTGGATTCCATACAAGGAAAGCAGGATTATCCTGAGGAATAATTTCACATTGGGATAATTCTCTGGAGTCTTCTGTTGTGCCGTTCCCTGATACAGTAACAAGCTATCTGAGAATTGATGTAGTAAATAAAAATGTGTTTTTCCCATAAGGGAGAGAGACTGACGAGATATACTTTTCCAAAGGCTTCTGTTACGCAGTGTATAATTTCCATGAGAGCAGGTAAAGGAGGCTTAGCACACTATGGCGATAACTGTTCAGAAGTGACATCCCTCCCGGTGCACTTTACCTTCCTTGAACCGTCATGTACACTACATGGTCAAAAGTATGTGGACACATGCTCGTCAAACATCTCATTCCAAAATCATGGGCATTAATATGGAGTTGGGCCCCCTTTGCTGCTATAACAGCCTCCACTCTTCTGGGAATGCTTTCCACTAGATGTTGGAACAATGCTGTGGGGACTTGCTTCCATTCAGCCACGAGCATTATTGAGGTCGGGCACTGATGTTGAGCGATTACATGGCTCGCAGTCGACGTTTCAATTCATCCCAAAGGTGTTCGATTTAAGTTCTTCCACACAGATCTCGACAAACCATTTTCTGTATGGACCTCGCTTTGTGCACGGAGGCATTGTCACAGGATAGGGCCTTCCCCAAACTGTTGCCACAAAGTTGAAAGCACAGAATTATCTAGAATGTCATTGTATGCTGTATCGTTAAGATTCCTCTTCACTTTAACTAAGGGCCTTAGCCCGAACCATGAAAAACAGCCCCAGACCATTATTCCTCCTCCACCAAAGTTTACAGTTGGCACTATGCATTCGGGCAGGTAGCGTTCTCCTGGGAACCGCCAAACCCAGATTCGTCCGTCGGACTGCCAGATGGTGAAGTGTGATTCATCACTCCAGAGAACGCATTTCCACTGCTCCAGAGTCCAATGGCGGCAAGCTTTACACCACTCCAGCTGACGCTTGGCAGTGCGCATAGTGATCTTAGGCTTGTGTGCGGCTGCTCGGCCATGGAAGCCCATTTAATGAAGCTCCCAATGAACAGTTCTTGTGCTGATGTTGCTTCCAGAAGCAGTTTGGATTGTTGCAACCGAGGACATACGATTTTTATCTGCTACGCGCTTCAGCACTCGGCGGCCCCGGTCTGTGAGATATGATGAACTAACTTATTGGAAAGATGGCATCCTATGACAGTGCCACGTTGAAAGTCACTGAGCTCTTCAGTAATGCCATTCCACTGCCAATGTTTGTCTGTGGAGATTGCATGGAGGTGTGATCAATTTTATACACCTGTCAGCAACGGGTGTGGCTGAAATAGCCGAATCCACTAAGTTGAAGGGGTGTCCACATACTTTTGTATATATGTATATGTATACTCACACACTCACACAAACACAGAGAGAGAACATGACTCCATATTCCTAAGCGTATGCGAGCAGTCATGGAGTACCCACACTGAGGGAATACGACAACCCTCTACTCCAGTAATCTAGTTTGGCCCACACTCTGTTGTCACGAACAGACCGTTCTCTACTCCCATGTCATTGTGACTTAACACAACATGATGCAGTGACGCTCGGGAAGCCTCCAGCTCACATATAAGAAACCTGGGTCAAAATACTATTCCCCCATTTCACAAGAACCAAGCATTTGCACAGAATTGCCACTTTTCCAAACACATGGTTAAGTCTAGTCCTGTATTAAGAACAGCTTGTTTTATAGTACAGGACTAGGCTTAATCTCTGTCCGGGAAATCCTCTCTGTCTTACTAGTTCACTAGCCTAGTCCTATCTGTAGCTAGTTTCTGTGCTTTAGCCAACTCCTGACACTGTTGTGGCTGCAGCACATACAGTTCCAGGACCAGGTCTCATGTTCAGCAGTGGTGTCATATAAGATCTGCCTTGAATGGTCGTCGGGACACAATCCATGTTCTGTCAGGTTGAGGGAGAATGATGAGACAGGTAGTGAATCCCAAACCACCCCTTCGCCCCTAACAACTCGCTCGGAAGGCCCTCCGTTGTCACGTGTTGCTGATGAAACTCCGAGGGTGACTTCCAGAGAGTGGCGAGGGTATCAATAACCCATTAACTTCGGGACACACCCCTAACTTGAATGATGCAATTCATGTTCCACTTTTAAATAATACAATCAGCATGAAATTCAAATGAACAAACCCCCCCTGTCGTTTTACAAGATATAAACCTCAGGAATAGTTCAACATTAATTCCTCTCCATTCTTTAGTGTGAAACTCAAAAATAACACGATGCCTTATGGGATTCCATTTCGCTCTGTAGCCGGCAGCATTGTTGGCTCGGTCAAAGTGGTTATCGGAGGGTCTAATTAGCCCCTACACCCTCCATCATTTTCACTCCCTCAGCTTTGAGACACTTGTGCATATGGCATAAGTGCGAGTGAACACGCAAATGGTGGGTCGAGGGGAAAGGGGGTTAATTGGGATTCAGCCAAGGTTGTTGCTTTTATGTCTGGACTGATGAAAATAGATTATTGTTATGTCTAGACTGAGTGTCTGCTCTTCTATCAGAGTGTCTGCATCTGAAATGGCACCCTTTTGCCTATATTGTGCAGTACTTTTTACCAGGGCTCATAGGACTCTGCTCCAATGTAGTGTATTATACAGGAGATAATGTAGGGTGCCATTTGGGATGTAGGCACTGTGTTTTCACAAACAGCCAGTAGTGTCTCATCTGTGAGGAGGGATATGAGGCCTTTTGAGACAGAACGCATGATTTTATAATCACCAAGTACACAGACACCAAGATGGACACACTTTAGATCAATACATTTGGATTTGTGGGTATTCATGCATCAATTCAAATTGAGTGGGACATGCATACTGAGTGGACATACAGTACCTTCGGAAAGTATTCAGACCCCTGTACTTTTTCCACCTCATTCTGAAATGGATTAAATAAATACAAAAATATTAGCAATCTACACACAATACCCCATAATGACAAAGTGAAAACAAGTTTTCAGAAATGTTTGCAAATTTATAAAAAATATAAAAAACAGAAATACCATATTTACATAAGTATTCAGACCCTTGCAATGAGACCCGAAATTGGGCTCAGGTGCATCCTGTTTCCATTGATCATCCTTGAGATGTTTCTACAACTTGATTGGAGTCCACCTGTGGTAAATTCAATTGATTGGATATGATTTGGAAAGGCACACACCTGTCTATATAAGGTCCCACAGTTGACAGTGCATCTCAGAGCAAAAACCAAGCCAGGAGGTCGAAGCAATTGTCCGGAGATGCGAGACAGGATTGTGTCGAGGCACAGATCTGGGGAAGGGTGCCAAACAATTTCTGCAACACTGAAGGTCACCAAAAATACAGTGGCCTCTATCATTCTTAAATGGAAGAAGTTTGGAACCACCAAGACTGTTCCTAGAGCTGGCCGCCCAGCCAAATTGAGCAATCGGGGGAGAAGGGCCTTGGTCAGGGAGGTGRYCAAGAACCTGATGGTCACTCTGACAGAGCTCTAGAGTTTCTCTGTGGAGATGGGAGAATCTTCCAGAAGGACAACCATCTCTGCAGCACTCCACCAATCAGGCCTTTATGGTAGAGTGGCCAGACGGAAGCCACTCATTCAGTAAAAGTCCACGACAGCCCGCTTGGAGTTTGCCAAAAGGCACCTAAACACTCTAAGACCATGAGAAACAAGATTCTCTGGTCTGATGAAAGATTGAACTCTTTGGCCTGAAAGCCAAGAGTCACGTCTGGAAGAAACCTGGCACCATCCCTACGGTGAAGCATGGTGGTGGCAGCATCATGCTGTGGGGATGTTTTTCAGCTGAAGGGACTTGGAGACTAGTCAGTATCAAGGCAAAGATGAACAGAGCAAAGTACAGAGAGATCCTGGATGAAAACCTGCTCCAGGAACTCAGACTGTGTTGAAGGTTCACCTTCCAACAGGACAACGACCCTAAGCACAGAGCCAAGAGAACGCAGAAGTGACTTCGGGACTAGTCTCTGAATGTCCTTGAGTGGCCCAGCCAGAACCCGGACTTCAACCCTATCGAACATCTCTGGAGAGACCTGAAAATAGCTGTGCAGCAACACTCTCCATCCAGAGCTTGAAAGGGCCTACCGAGAAGAATAGGAGACTTGTCCTGAAGCCACCCCTGTGTTGTCTTGGCTGTGTGCTTAGGGTTGTTATCCTGTTGGAAGGTGAACCTTCACCCCAGTCTGAGGTACTGAGTGCTCTGGAGCAGGTTTTCATCGAGGATCTCTCTGTACTTTGCTCCGTTCATCTTTGCCTCGATCCTGACTAATCTCCCAGTCCCTGCCACTGAAAAACATCTCCACAGCATGATGCTGCCACCACCATGCTTCACTGTAAGGATGGTGAAGCATGGATCTTAATATAAACATCCACTTGAGCTTGACCTTTCTGACCCCCAGAAATGCACGGTCCAGAGCTTATTTTTCAGTCCCCTCTTGGGAACAGATGTCGATGACGTGACTGTAAACATTTGGAGAAGGCTGGCCGCAGCAGTTGGCCATTCACACTGCCCTTGAGAAAATCACTTGTGATCCGGAAAGGATTACTCTACAGTTTGGAGCCTGCCGGTGGTGCACCGGGGCTATTTGCATAATGGAAATTTACTTAGAATAGAGTCCAATCCTCTTGAATGCTGTGCCCCTGAATGGTTGTGTCTTATGGTGTGTTGAGTGATATCAGCCATGTTCTGAGTGACAGCTTGTGGATTGAGAAGTGCTGTGGTAATTTTTCATCAAGGTTACGTGGCAGAAAATAATCTACTCAAATGTATAACCTAAAAATATGTCCGTGAAATGTCCTTACACAACAGTATACAACCAGACCATTGCGACCAGTTTTTCCACTTCTGAAGCGAACACATTTTGTTCATCACTAAAACACTGCATTGATCCTTCTTGGAATCCATGTGTTTATTGTAAGCTCCCTGCTGAGGAGTGGCTAGTGGAAGTTTCTTTATCATATGGCTGGAAGCAAGCATTCCAGAAAAAGATAAATGTTCTTCCTCCCAGAAGAATGTCTGCTGCATTTTGGCAATATGCTGCTAAAATGGTGCCAACACAGCACACTCAAATTCCACAACTCCTGTCTTCTCACAACAGTTTCGCCAGTAGGGGAGAGTGGGGTAAGTTGAGGGCAGAGTTAGTTGAGCCCAGAGTTAGTTGAGCCACCTCGTTTCTAATAAACCATAAACACAATTAATCAGGTGAACAACTATTTAGAAAGAGGTCATCAGTTCATGGAGTCTGTGAAGGAAGAAACCACATGGAAAAAATGTTAAGCAAGTTAGGTACAAAAAACGGATTTTCACAAAATCAAATTAATTGACGGTGTTATAAGTTTCGTGATGCTTGAATCTAAACCAATGTAGATTGTTTGAAGACTTTTTTATATATTACTTGGGGTCTCTATAGGCTATAATATGAGGTCCTAAAACTAGCATTAAAGTGCATCCTAGTTGTGTGGGCTAATAGTTTGTCTTGGGGTAAGTTGAGCCAATGGCCACCATACCCCATACGAATTATGTTTACATTTTGTCTGTTTTATGCATAATGTGCATAGTATTTTTGCAATGTGTCATGTATATGAACTCAAGATAGTGGATTTTTATTGTTACAGAACATACATCATCATGCCCCATGTATACAAATGTAAAACAAGCATGGGTCTAGCCACCATTTGAGGTTCTTGAATGAGCAGCGAAGGAAGTTAGAGAAGGAAAGAAGTATATTGGAGCAGCAGCAAGGGATGGAAATTGACTGAATGACACTGGAGGTACATTGACAAAAAAATTAAATGAACATGTACCTGTGCGAAAGAAAGGCCATGACACTGCAGCAGAGGCACACATTCTTGTCGGATGAAATGGAGTCTGAGCTTGCTAAACATATCAAGAATCTAGCGGACCAGTTACATGGGCTTAGTGGCCAAAATGCAGAGAACTTACCTATGAATTGGTACACTTAAATAATATTCCTGTCCCAGACAACTGGTCAAGAAATGGAAGGCTAAGTGATATTGAACAGAGAGATATACAGTTGAAGTCGGAAGTTTACATACACTTAGGTCGGAGTCATTAAAACTAGTTTTTCAACCACTCCACGAATTTCTTGTTAACAAACTATAGTTTGAAGGCCTACCTTCAAAGTCAGTGCCTCTTTGCTTGACATCATSGGAAAATCAAAAGAAATCAGCCAAGACCTCAGAAGAGAAATTGTTGACCTCCACAAGTCTGGTTCATCCTTGGGAGCAATTTCCAAACGCCTGAAGGTACCACGTTCATCTGTACAAACAATAGTACGCAAGTATAAACACCATAGGACCCCGCAGCAGTCATATCGCTCAGGAAGGAGATGCTTTCTGTCTCCTAGAGATGAATGTACTTTGGTGCGAAAAGTGCAAATCAATCCCAGAACAACAACAAAGGACCTTGTGAAGATGCTGGAGGAAACAGGTACAAAAGTTTCTATATCCACAGTAAAACGAGTCCTATATCAACATAACCTGAAAGGCTGCTCAACAAGGAAGAAGCCACTGCTCCAAAACCGCCATAATAAAGCCAGACTACGGTTCGCAACTGCACATGGGGACAAAGATCGTACTTTCTGGAGAAATGTCCTCTGGTCTGATCAAACAAAAATAGAACTGTTTGGCCATAATGACCATCGTTATGTTTGGAGGAAAAAGGGGGATGCTTGCAAGCCGAAGAACACCATCCCAACCGTGAAACACGGGGGTGGCGGCATCATTTTGTGGGGGTGCTTTGCTGCATGAGGGACTGGTGCACTTCACAAAACAGATGGCATCATGAGGGAGGGAAATTATGTGGATATATTGAAGCAACATCTCAAGACATCAGTCAGGAAGTTAAAGCTTGGTCGCAAATGGGCCTTCCAAATGGACAATGACCCCAAGCATACTTCCAAGTTGCGGAAAAATGGCTTAAGGACAACAAAGTCAAGGTATTGGAGTGGCCATCACAAAGCCCCGACCTCAATTCCCATAGAAAATGTGTGGGCAGAACTGAAAAAGCATGTGCGAGCAAGGAGGCCTACAAACCTGACTCTGAGTAACTGAGTTACACCAGATCTGTCAGGAGGAATGTGCCAAAATTCACCCAACTTATTGTGGGAAGCTTGTGGAAGGCTACCCGAAACGTTTGACCCAAGTTAAACAATTTAAAGGCAATGCTACCAAATACTAATTGAGTGTATGTAAACTTCTGACCCACTGGGAATGTGATGAAAGAAAAAAAAGCTGAAATAAATCATTCTCTCTACTATTATTCTGACATTTCACATTCTTAGGTTCACCACTTTATTTTAAGGCAGGGAATTTTTTTCAACGATTAAATGTCAGGAATTGTGAAAACTGAGTTTAAATGTATTTGGCTAAGGTGTATGTAAACTTCCGACTTCAACTGTATATTTGAATGTAGGCATATATTCAAGATATATACAATATACCACATAATTCAACTTTGACCTACCAGCACCATCACTCACTGTCACAGGACATTTTCACCCACTTACCCCAAGGCAGCTCAACTTACACTGTCCCCATAACCAAACCAAAGGGTTTAACAAATGTACATTAGAGTACACACAGTGGACATTTACAATAGACTGTTCAGCAGTGTTCCAAACTCGCCCTATTGACTATTTAAAGGTAGACGCAGTGATATGATGTAGATGCAGAAAGTAAACAGCATAGTAGGTCAATTTACAAGCATTTCACTACACCCACAATAATACCCACAACTCTGAACAGCCTTTGCAGAGAACCAAAAACAACCAAAACACCTTAAAGGTAGACTTGCAGATATTGAGATGAGCGAGATGCAAGACTTTGTTCTCACACAATCTGTTCCACTAGCTACCATGCTGTAACAGCGTGATGCAAACCCATGCACATGCGCAGATAGTGTGTGACTGTGTGAGAGCGAAGTCTTGCATCTCGCTCATCTCAATATCTGCATCTGGTTGTTTTTGGTTCTCTGCTAAGGCTGTTCAGAGTACAAAAGGTAGCATCTGTAGTTTAATGACTCATTCAATAAGAGAAACCTCCAAAAATGACTTTTATAATGCTCCAATGTAATACTCTTTGAGCCTGAAGTTCCAGTCGTCTTACTATCTAATACTCAGTGTGTACACAAGGGTACCAGCCAAACTCGAAAAATGCCAGAACGAGAATTATATTACCTTTCTTGATCATAGATCAAGGCCATCGACCACATGGACTGAGTTAGATTAATTTGTAATTTATTTCTCTGAACGGTGCTAGGATGTTTGAGGAGTAACTAAAACTAGAATGTTAACAGACCAACAGACATAGAAAAAGAGAACAAACAGGGCTCGGAGTAAAAGACTGAAGACCGTGACTGTATAGTCTGTGAACAAATTCCATTGTGTCAGAGCCCAAACTGCAGGAATTATGGGAACACCAACTAGCTCAATAAGAGGAGCACAGAGCCTTCACTGCTCCATTCCTGTTATAACAGATTCCCTTGCAACCATGGGGGCACTGGGCTTAGCTTCAGCCAGCCAGCCGGCAAGCTGTTTATCGGCCCTCCCTTTATGTCTTACAATAACCAATAACCACAGAGCCTGGGCCCAACTAATTTGCATTTGTTGAGTCAACTGCAGTTAACATTTCACAAAGCACAGGACAACCCAAATGGATCCCTGAGTGCGGATAAGTGACAGTCGCGCAAGCGACTCTTTCGCTGTCCTTTCGAAATATGCAAATCCTTTAATGGTGCAGAAAAACACAGACCTTCTATCTATTGTCTTCTGCAGGTACACGAAGAGAAAAAAGTTTCTCCCATCACTTCTAAATTGCCCGTGGGTGGCTTCACAGATCTGTATTTTTTATGCATGTACAGTACATATTAAAGCCTCTACTCATTATATTGTCATGGTAACATGAAGGTATCAAATTTGTTCTTCAGGTTTATATTTGGAGCTCTCATTTTACTGACATGGGACTTAAGAGAAATGACAAAGCAGTATGAGAATGTTTAAGCTCGAACAAACAATACCTTGAAATCCCATTATGTATAGTAATTTCTTTAAAGAGACAAACCTTTGTATAAGTTGACCTGCAAAATGCATCCCCTCTCAAATAGGCATTATACATCTCTCTTTCTTATGGGCCTCCCTTGTGTGTGACACTCCGGATTGGTCGTCTGCTGGCTCTCTCCCCGACCAACCTTTTCCCAAAACCCAGGAGAGCAGAGGGTCCAGCTGGCAAAATGGCCCACCATGGTGAGAGCACAAAGACTGAACAGCAGCCCGCCTTCACACACAGACAGACTCACACACACAATATCCAGGTCAGATGTCTTTACTATTATTCTACAATGTGAAAAACCCTAGGTGTGTAGGTGTGTCC
Organism: Salvelinus sp. IW2-2015; assembly: GCF_002910315.2. Classification (NCBI taxonomy): domain Eukaryota; kingdom Metazoa; phylum Chordata; class Actinopteri; order Salmoniformes; family Salmonidae; genus Salvelinus; species Salvelinus sp. IW2-2015. The sequence goes on from NC_036863.1 coordinate 15,383,251, forward strand.
AAACTTTTGACTTGTATTATATTTGTTGTGTCCCATGGTCTGTCTCTCTTACATTTTCACACAAGGCAAAGCAGTGAGGCTGTAGCAACAGTCCTATTGAGGACAATGGCTCAGCTAACAGACAAGCACTTTGTAAAGAACACAAACTCCAAAGTATGAGTGCTGATCTAGAGTCTGTTGAAGTGGCTCATATATTTTTGAGTCATTTTGGATTTCCATTTTCAACTCGCTCGGCTATGGCTGTAGGGACTTGGATGTGAAGTGCTCCTACTGTTTTTTAGGACTTATTTGTCTGGCCCTTTGGATGTGGGGATGTGAGTCGTGTTGTCTTGATGAATCGTGACAATGCTTCAGGCTCTGTGTCTAGGGTTCTTGTAAACCATAATGTACTAGGGGTTTGGGCATATGGGGATGCATTAAGGCAGGCAATAAGGGCTGTAATATTACTGCTCTTACTTACAGGGTTGTTAGGGGAGCAAGCTTTTAGAGTGCCACTCGGAAAGGAAAAGGAAATGCTTTTGGCAAATATTCTCCCACCAACTGCATGTAGATAAAGTACAGAGACTTATCGCACATCCTTAAGTTCTGTAATTTTCAACTATGTAAACCCACCCCCAAAATAATGCTTTTTTCCCTTGACTATTGTGATACCCATAATGGACTTCTGGAATTTACCATCTCTCACTTTGGCAAATGCCAACCATGTACTTATTGGGCATATTTGGTATGCCTATTCATATTTTCACTACCGTTCAAAAGTTTGGGGTCACTTAGAAATGTTCTTGTTTTTGAAAGAAAAGCACATTTTTTGTCCATTAAAATAACATCAAATTAATCAGAAATACAGTGTTGACATTGTTAATGTTGTAAATGACTATTGTAGCTGGAAACGGCTGATTTTTTTTATGGAATATCTACATAGGCGTACAGAGGCCCATTATCAGCAACCATCACTCCTGTAGAAGTTCCAATGGCACGTTGTGTTAGCTAATCCAAGTTTATCATTTTAAAAGGCTAACTGATGATTAGAAAACCTTTTTTGCAATTATGTTAGCACAGCTGAAAACTGTTGTCCTGATTTAAAGAAGCAATAAAACTGGCCTTCTTTAGACTAGTTGAGTATCTGGAGCATCAGCATTTGTGGGTTCGATTACAGGCTCAAAATGGCCAGAAACAAACTGTCTTCTGAAACTCATCAGTCTATTCTTGTTCTGAGAAATGAAGGCTATTCCATGCAAGAAATTGCCAAGAAACTGAAGATCTCGTACAATGCTGTGTACTACTCCCTTCACAGAACAGGCGCAAACTGGATCTAAGCACAACAGGAAGAGGACTGGGAGGCCCCGGTGCACAACTGAGCAAGAGGAAAAGTACATTAGTGTCTAGTTTGAGAAACAGACGCCTCACAAATCTTCAACTTGCAGCTTCATTAAATAGTACCCGCAAAACACCAGTCTCAACGTCAACAGTGAAGAGGCGACTCCGGGATGCTGGCCTTCTAGGCAGAGTTGCAAAGAAAAAGCCATATCTCAAACCAGCCAATAAAAAGAAAAGATTAAGATGGGCAAAAGAACACAGACACCGGACAGTTTGAGGTGTTCGGATCACAAAGAAGAACATTCGTGAGATGCAGAAAAAATGAAAATATGCTGGAGGATTGCTTGACGCCATCTGTCAAGCATGGTGGAGGCAATGTGATGGTCTGGCGGTGCTTTGGTGGTGGTAAAGTGGGAGATTTGTACAGGGTAAAAGGGATTGTGAAGAAGGGAGGCTATCACTCCATTTTGCAACGCCATGCCATAACCTGTGGATGGCACTTAATTGGAGCCAATTTCCTCCTACAACAGGACAATGACCCAAAGCACAGCTGCAAACTATGCAAGAACTATTTAGGGAAGAAGCAGTCAGCTTGTATTCTGTCTATAATGGAGTGGCCATCACAGTCACCGGATCTCAACCCTATTGAGCTGATGTGGGCGCAGCGTGACCGTATAGTACGTAAGAAGTGCTCATCAAGCCAATCCAACTTGTGGGAGATGCTTCAGGAAGGAGCAAAGTACAGAGAGAGACACTTGATGGAGACACCTGCTCCAGAGCGCTCAGGACCTCAGACTGGGACGAAGGTTCATCTTCTAACATGACAAAGACCCTAAGCACACAGCCAAGACAACGCAGGAGCGGCTTCGGGACAAGTCTCTGAATGTCCTTCAGTGGGCCAGCCAGAGCCCGGACTTGAACCCGATCGAACATCTCTGGAGAGACCTCACAATAGCTGTGCAGTGATGCTCCCCATCCAACCTGACAGAGCAAGAATCTTCAGAGAATAATGGGAGAAACTCCCCAAATACAGGGGTGTCATAACCAAGAAGACTCAAGGATGTAATCGCTGCCAAAGGTGCTTCAACAAAGTACTGAGTAAAGGGTCTGAATATTTATATGAATGTAATATTCTTTTCTTTTGTAATATTTTTTTATGTCTAAAAAACTGTTTTTGGTTTGTCATTATGGGGTATGTAGATTGTGTAGATTGATGAGTGGAAAAAACTATTTAATCAATTTTAGAATAAGGCTGTAAAGTAACAAAATGTGTAAAAAGTCAAGGGGTCTGAATACTTCCGATTGCCCTGTATATATAGACTGTAAACAGTAGTGAGCCGAATATCGAACCTTGGGGCACCCCTTTACATGACTCAAGGAACTCAGATTTGACCCCATCTACCTTGATGGCCTTAGTTCTGTCATTGAGATAATTATGAAACCATTGGCAAGCATCAGTACACAACCGTATCGAGGACAGCTTATTCAACAAAATAACATGGTCTACAGTAACAAAAGCTTTTGACAAGTCTACAAACATGGCAGATTTTGTTTTTTATCAACTAAGGCATTTGCAATATAATTGACCACAAGCATGGTAGCCGTAGTAGTGCTATGTTTAGGTCTGAATCCGGATTGATTAACATTAAGAATACCATTTACAGATAGAAAATAATGTAGCTGTTTGTTGACCAATGATTCTAGTATTATCGCAAGATAAGGGAGCCTGGAAATGGGCGGATAATTATCAAGTTAAATAAGAAATGTGTATTACCTAGCCAGCAATGACGGGCGCTGCATACTTAAGCAAAGACGTTTCCAAATTGGAAGCCCATAATGACTTCTGGTGTCAATAGCTAATCAGGCAGCAAGAACTTCTGTTTCTGTGAGTTGCCAATAAGAAAAACCCTACCATTTCCTAAGTCACATGAGGTTGACTGATCATCCATCGAGGCAACTGGAGGCTGTATGTGAGAAGAACATTCAACTGATTGGCCAAGACCAGTATGACCACCCTTTCTTTCAAATAGGAAACCAATTGAGATAAAATGCTGATTAAAAGCATCACAAATCTGAACTTTTTCAGTAATGATGCAGGAGTCTAAAACTACTTGCTTTTTATTTTATTTCACCTTTATTTAACCAGGTAGGCCAGTTGAGAACAAGTTCTCATTTACAACTGTGACCTGGCCAAGATAAAGCAAAGCAGTGCGACAAAAACAACAACACAGTTACACATAAACAAACGTACAGTCAATAACACAATAGAAAAATCTATGTACAGTGTGTGCAAATGTAGAAGAGTAGGGAGGTAAGGCAATAAATAGGCCATAGAGGTYGAAATAATTACAATATACCAATTAAACACTGGAGTGATAGATGTGCAGAAGATGAATGTGCAAGTAGAGATACTGGGGTGCAAAAGAGCAAGAGAATAAGTAACAATATGGGTATGAGGTAGTTGGGTGTGCTATTTACTAATTGGCTGTGTACAGGTACAGTGATCGGTAAGATGCTCTGACAGCTGATGCTTAAAGTTAGTGAGGGAGATATAAGACTCCAGCTTCAGTGATTTTTGCAATTCGTTCCAGTCATTGGCAGCAGAGAACTGTAAGGAAAGGCGGCCAAAGAAAGTGTTGGCTTTGGGGATGACCAGTGAAATATGCCTGCTGGAGCGCGTGATACAGATGGGTGTTGCTATGGTGACCAGTGAGCTGAGATAAGGCGGGGCTTTACCTAGCAAAGACTTATAGATGACCTGGAGCCAGTGGGTTTGGAAGACAGATGTGTAGTGAGGGCAAGCCAACGAGAGCATACAGGTCGCAGTGGTGGGTAGTATTTGGGGCTTTGGTGACAAAACTGATGGCACTGTGATCGACTACATCCAGTTTGCTGAGTAGAGTGTTGGAGGCTATTTTGGAAATGACATCGCCGAAGTCAAGGATCAGTAGGATAGTCCGTTTTACGAGGGTATGTTTGGCAGCATGAGTGAAGGAGGCTTTGTTGCGAAATAGGAAGCTGATTCTCGATTTAATTATTTTGGATTGGAGATGCTTAATGTGAGTCTGGAAGGAGAGTTTACAGTCTGAAATAACACATATGGAATCATGTTGTAAACAAAAAAGATGAGTATGGGACTATGAAGCTGGGTGAGAGAATGCCAAGAGAGTGCAAAGCTGTCATCAAGGCAAAGGGTAGCTACTTTGAGGAATCTCAAATATAAAATATATTTTGATTTGCTTAACACTTTTTTGCTTACTACATGATTCCATATGTGTTATTTCATAGTTTTGATGTCTTCACTCTTATTCTACAATGTTGAAAATAGTACAAATAAAGAAAAACCCAGGAATGAGTAGGTGTGTCCAAAATTTCAACTGGTACTGTATATGTTTTTAAACGTCAAATCCATATCAATCCAAATGCTTAAGTATTTATATGGGGGAACACGTTCAATTGGAGAACCATCTAATAAGTGAATATCTGATACATTTTTACGAGAGTTTAAAAGCAACATGAATTTTGTTTTGCCTGTATTAAGCACAAGTTTTGAATCAGCAAGAGATTCCTGCATAGCTGTAAAATCTGACTGTAGTTTTGACACAGGCAGATCAAAAGTCTGGGTGAAGTTTAACATTAAAAAAAATATTGACCAATGGTGTTTATATAAATAGTGAAGAGAATAGGTCCCAAAATCGACACCTGTGGTACATCTTTATGCACCTCAAGAAATTCAAACTTAACCCCATTACTCACAATGGCCTGAGATCTGAAACAATGAACAGGTGTTAGAACTCAGGCCTATCGAGGACAACTTATTCAATAAAACAGAATGATTAACAGTATCAAAAGCTTTTGACAGGTCCACAAATAAAGCAGCACATTTCATTTTAGTGTCTAAAGCATTGACAAGATTATTTAACAACTAAAGTGGTTAATGCTATGCCCAGGCCTAAACCCTGATTGGTTAACATTCAAAATACATTTCTCAGATAAAAAAAGTCCAAAGTTGTATATTTACCAAGGATTCGAGAATCTTAGCTCGACAAGGAAGCCTTGAAATGGGGTGATAATTATTAAGATCCCTACTATCCCGCCCTTATGGAGTGGCAGCACGAGCTGATTTCCATACTTTTGGTATATTTTCTGATAACAATGTTAAATGTGAGTTATTGAGCCAACAATGATGGGCGCTGCACACTTAAGCAGACCAGGATCCAATTAGTCAGCTTCTGTAGATTTCTTGTTGTCCATTGCTAGCAAAGCATCCATTAGTTATTTTTCTGTAAATAGCCTAAAAGAAAAGCTTTGACTATCATTTCTCTGATGATTTAACAACTTTCCCCTATCAGTATCCAGCCCAATATCATTGTGAATAGGCTTAGAAGTTCTTTCAAAGAGCGAGCCCGCTGAAATAAAATGGTGATTCGGTAGTGAGAACCCTTCAGGGATTTGACAGTTTTACAGAATTTAGCCGGGTTCCCATTACAATCTGAAAGAGCGGTTACATAATAATCAGATTTAGCTTTTCTGAATATTTTATTTTTAATTTTTTTACACAATGATTCTTTAATTGCTTAAAAGCTTCCCAGTCTGGGCCTAAGCCTGTGTTCCTGACCTTGACCCAAACATCATCTATTTTATGAATGACTTCTGATAATTCTGCAGAGTACCAGGAATTCAATCTGTATTTAGCTCTTAATTCTTTGAAGGAAGCATGGTTATCCACAATAGTATTGAAGACCATCTGCAAACGAGGCTCAAAGCTAGATCAGGTTCAGGGATAGCTGAAATACAATCAAGGTCACTAAAATAAAGATTGTGTAAAAAAGACTTCACTAAAGTTTTTACATTTCCTCTTTGTAATGACACAAGGCTTAGATTTTTGTTTTCTCACATCTCTGAGACTCAGAGCTACAAAATGGTATATCATACACTGCAGTTGAGGAACAATGGGAAAGTAATTCTGCTTTGAAAGTTTATAAGCTTGTAACCCCACTTTTTAGAAAGTGACCCTGTACCCGCCCGCCTGACTACTCTGACTATGAGCCTGCCTGCCGTCATGTACCATGGCCTCTACTCTGTATTATCGACCCCTGCCTGCCTTGACCTGTCGTTTGCCTGCCCCTGTTGTTACAATAAACATTGTTACTTCACACCGTCTGCACTTGGGTCTTACCTTGGTACTTGATAACTGGAGAGCTCTTCTTTGTCTACACCTTTTAAGCATCGTTCACACACTCTTAAGCCTTAGTCCCATCCATCTCTTTAAGGATTCACGGATTAGAGATCCTTAATGTGAGCCTGGAAGGAGAGTTTACAGTCTAACCAGACACCTAGGTATTTGTAGTTGCCAGAACCGTCCACAGTAGTGATGCTAGAGGGCCGGTCAGGTGCGGACAGCGATTGGTTGAAGAGCATGCATTTATTTTTACTTGCATTGAAGAGCAGTTGGAGGCCACGAAAGGAGTGTTCTATGGCATTGAAGCTCTTCTGGAGGTTTGTTAACCTCTCTGGTACAAGTGGGACGCTAGCGTTCCACCTCGACAACAGCCAGTGAAATTGCAGGGCGCCAAATTCAAAACAACAGAAATCCCATAATTAAAATTCCTCAAACATACAAGTATTTTAAACCATTTTAAAGATAAACTTCTTGTAAATCCAACCACAGTGTCCAATTTCAAAAAGGCTTTATTGCGAAAGCACACCATGCGATTATGTTAGGTCAGCACCTAGTCACAGAAAACCACAGCCATTTTTCCAGCCAAAGAGAGGAGTCACAAAAAGCAGAAATAGAGATAAAATTAATCACTAACCTTTGATGATCTTCATCAGATGGCACTCATAGGACTTCATGTTACACAATACATGTATGTTTTGTTCGATAAAGTTAATATTTATATCCAAAAATCTCAGTTTACATTGGCGCGTTATGGTCAGAAATGCATTGTCTCAAACAAACATCCGGTGAAAGTGATGAGAGCCACATCAAATTACAGAAATACTCATCATAAACATTGATAAACGATACAAGTGTTAAACATACAAATAAAGAAAAACTTCTCCTTAATGCAACCGCTGTGTCAGATTTCAAAAAGGCTTTACAGGGAAAGCACACTTTGCGATTATGTTAGGTCTGCACCTAGCCACAGAAACCCATACAGCCATTTTCCAGCCAAGGAGAGTGTCACAAAAGTCAGAAATAGCATTAAMATTAATCACTTACCTTTGATGATCTTCATCTGGTGGCACTCCCAGGTCTCCATGTTAGATAATAAATGTTAGTTTTGTTCGATAATGTCCCTCTTTATGACCAAATACCTACTTTTTGTTTGCGCGTTTTGTCCAGTAATCCGAATGCTTAAGGCATGTGCACTAATAAGTCCAGACAAAGTTTTAAAAAAGTACAATAAAAGTTAGTAGAAACATGCCAAACGATGTTTAAAATCAATCATCCGGTTGTTTTTGTCATAAATAATCAATAATATTTCAACCGGACAAAAGCTTTGTCAATAGGAAAGGAGAAACAAGAAAGGCGCGTTCCCGATCAGACGCATGGCTGATGAATGGACATTTCCACTGGCCACTGATTGAAAGTGCTGTATCTTCCTCATTTTTCAGAGTAAAAGCCTGAAACAATGCCTGAAGACTGGACACATATAGAGGAAGCCACAGAGCTCGTGAACTGGGTCCTAAGTCTTTGTATGGTGGATAGGCTTTCAATGGAAAAACAGCCTTTCAAAATAATAGTACTTCCTGGTTGGATTTTCCTCTGGTTTTCGCCTGCCATATCAGTTCTGTTATACGTGTTTTCTATCCAAATCTACAAATTATATGCATATCCTATCTTCTGGGCCTGAGTAGCAGGCAGTTTAATTTGGGCACGCTTTTCATCCAAAATTCCCGAATGCTGCCTCCTACCCTAGTGAAGTTAACTACTCCTATAGAAATGGTAGTCTGTCAGGTACTCAGCTGGAAGGTCTGATTTCTCTATTATTAAAACAAGACTCCCGGGTGGCGCAGTGGTCTAGGGCACTGCATCGCAGTGCTAGCTGCGCCACCAGAGTCTCTGGGTTCACGCCCAGGCTCTGTCGCAGCCGGCCGCAACCGGGAGGTCCGTGGGGCGACGCACAATTGGCATAGCGTCGTCCGGGTTAGGGAGGGTTTGGCCGGTAGGGATATCCTTGTCTCAGTATGTAAAATGTAATAAAATGTATGCGCTCTGGATAAGAGCGTCTGCTAAATGACTAAAATGTAAATGTAAGACCAAGATGGCAAATATAAACTGGAGGCCCCTTACACTTCAATGTTGTGATGCAAAAATACTAGCAAAATGCATAGCACTCAGAATTGAAAGGGTTTTACCAGGTATTGTTCATCCTGATCAGACAGGTTTTTACATGGACAATACATTGGAGATAATATACAACAACTACTAGAAATAATAGAACATCATGAAACATTTAAGAAGCCAGGCCTGGTATTTATAGCGGATTTTGAAAAGGCATTTGATAAAGACTGGATTTTATTTAGAAATGCCTGGATTTTTTCAATTTCGGCAATTCTCGAATAAAATCGGTAAAAATAATGTACTGCAACTCCAGGTGTAAAATAATAAATAACGGCTACTTCTCAGAGTTTTGAATTGTCAAGAGGAGTTAAACAAGGGTGTGCGCTGTCACCATATCTATTCGTTATGGCCATCGRAATGCTAGCTATTAAAATCAGATCCAATAACAACATTAGAGGATTAGAAATCCAAGGCTTAAAAACAAAGGGGTCCATGTATGCCGATGACTCAAGTTTTATATTAAGTCCGCAAGCTAGATCCCTGCAATGTCTCATTGAAGATCTAGATAACCTTTCTGTACTCTGGACTAAAACCTAATTATGATAAGTGTACACTATTACATATTGGACCTTTAAAAAATACAACTTTTACATTACCCTGCAGTTTATCTATAAAATGGGCTGATGGTGAAGTAGACATACTCGGTATTCATATCACAAAATATATAAATAAGCTCTCCACAATGAATTTCAATAGAAAACTTGTAAAATAGACAACCATGGAGAGGTAAATACCTTTCAATTTATTAGAAAAATTGCCCTGATTAACTCCTTAGTCATATCTCAGTTTACTCACTCTCGTATGGCGCTGCCTACTCCTGATGATTCGCTTTTCAAATCTTATGAGCAATTTTTTTTTCGCTTTATCTGGGACGCTAAACCAGACAAAATAAAACATGTCTATCTATATAATGAATATGAATTGGGTGGGTTGAGATTATTAAATATAAAAGCACTAAAACTCTCTCTAAAAGCTTCACTCATTCGAAAGTTTTACTTGAACCCTAAATGGTTCTTAAGTAGATTAATAAGAAAAGCTCATCCATTGTTTAGAAATGGCCTTTTTGCAGATTGCCATATCTCATTTTCGATTAATTGAAAATTACACTTTTTTCAAAGTATCTCTCTTTTTCAAACAAGCATTGCCTACAATTTGAATTTCATCCCCTGAAAAGATATAACAAATATTACAACAAATAATATGGCTGAATTCAAATGTGCTGGTTGATAAAATACCTGTATTTATGGGAAAGATGTTTGAAAAGGGTATTTTGTTCTTAAATGATATTGTAAGGGTAGAGTTATGTCCTTCATGGTGTTATCAGAATTGTATGGGAAGGTCTGCTCAATCCAAGAGTACAACCAATTGATTACAGCATTGCCCCAAAAATGGAGGAGGCAGGTGGCAGCGGGGGTGGGGGGGGGGTAGGGAACTGGTCTGTCTGCCCAATATAAAGGATCAAAACTGGCAGAGGAATAAAAATAGCATAAATAGGAAAGTATACCAGTTTCATTTGAGGATCAGTATGTTGATAACTGTGTCATACAGATTGCAAAATAGTTTCGAAGATATTTTTGATGTACCGATTCCATGGTACAGGGTGTATGAGTTGATATATAAAACAATGCAAGATTAAAGACTTCGCTAAAATTATTATATAGAATTCTTGTCACCAACAAAATGTTGAATATTTGGGGCATAAAATCATCGAAACTATGTAGATTTTGTTGTGAGGTTACAAAATCAATGGACCATTTATTTTGGTATTGCCCTCAGGTAGCCTGTTTCTGGTCTCAGGTTCAGGAATGGCTGAAAATGCATAGCATTGATATAAAATTGGCCCTAGAAATAGTACTGTTAGGAGATCTGGAGAGACCGGGTCAGTCAATTACTAATACTCTTAGTAAAAGTTTTTATCTTCAACTCACAATCTGTGGATTCTATTCGATTAGATAGATTGAAATTCTACGTTAAACAACACAGCATAGTTGAAAGATATGTGTTGCGTAGAAAACTGAAGTGGGTGGCCAGCAGAGATAGATGGGATGGGCTGAGGGAAGCTGAGGGTTAGGATGTGGAATGGGAGACAAGTGGGAGTGGAGTTGCTGTGCGGGAGATAGAATGATGGTCAAAGATAAAAGTTTTAAATAGAATAAAACATAATAAAAAGTATATTTTTACAACTAATGCCGGTTTGCCTGAGGCTGATACCGTGCWGGTGTTTGTACACATGCATATACACACACTCTCATTCAAATAAACGCATACAAGAATACACACATACATGCAATATTGCCAGACTTGCACACAAACATATTCAGTTGGCATTGCTGTTATGATTTTAGTTGTCCTTGATGTCCTTTGTTTTAAATGTATTATTATTATTAATAAAAAAAATTGCATTGTTGTTTGCTGTTTTCTTCTGTCTTTTCCATTTTTCTCTTTAGCTCATTCTCTTGGTTGTTGGTGCATTGGGGGGTTCTTGGGGGTAGGGAATGGAATTAATTGTATTTTTTATTTTTCTTCTTGGGGGGGGGGGGGCTGTGGGAGGGGTCTCGAATGTTTGAGGGACACCTATTGGGGAACTGTGGGGGGGGGGGGGACTTGGAGGGTTCGGGTTCATGTTTTTTGGCCTGGTGGGAGATCTGTCAACTTGCCCTTGAGCAGGACATTGACCCTGGATGTTTCTGTGGGTCGCTCTGAATGGGAGTCTGTTGGATGACTGGTATGATGTAGTTGTTGAGCGGCTTCACTGCAAGTGTATTGTATGTTTCGGATATTCAATAAAAATAAATAATAATAATAATAAAAAATAAAAAACAATTGTGTAACTTAATATTACTAACTGCACTGTAGATTTCCACTTTGTTGGTTATGGGAAGCTCGAACCGGGTGCCAAGAGTTGCAGGCATGCAATATTCCACCTCTCGCAGGTCCTCGACGGTTCACCTGAATCATTCGAGGCATGGGAATGGGCAGATATCTCGCCAACTGTTGTCTTAGGCAGCTCTATGGTAACATCTCGGTTTCTGGAGCAGAAACCCTGTGCTACCCCGGGACTCGAGTACATGATATTTCTAGCCTGCTCCCCACTGTTCTGTCAGCACACGGAGATTGATGCAGTTGTGCCCCCTCCTTTACTCCTGTACTCCCTGTTCACCCATGACTGCGTTGCCAAGCACGCCTCCAACCCAATCATGAAGTTTGCAGACGAGACAACAGTAGTAGGCTTGATTACCAACAATGATGAGTCAGCCTACAGGGAGGAAGTGAGGGCTCTGGGAGTGTGGTGCCAGGAAAATAACCTCTCACTCAACAAAACTAAGGAGATGATATTGGACTTCAGGAAACAGCAGAGGGAGCACCCCCCTATCCACATCGATGGGACCGCAGTGGAGAAGGTGGAAAGCTTCAAGTTCCTCGGCGTACATATCACTGACAAACTGAAATGGTCCAGGAGGCTAAAGAAATGTGGCTTAACACCTAAAGCCCTCACAAACTTTTACAGATGCACAATTGAGAGCATCCTGTCGGGCTGTATCAACTAGTACCGCCCACAACCGCAAAGCTCTCCAGAGGGTGGTGCAGTCTGCCCAACACATTACCGGGGACAAACTTCCCGCCCTCCTGGACACCTACAGCACCCGATGCCATAGGAAGGCCAAAAAGATCATCAGGGACATCAACCACCCAAGTCACTGCCTGTTCACCCCGCTATCATCCAGAAGGCGAGGTCAGTACAGGTGCATCAAAGCCGGGACCGAGAGACTGAAAAACAGCTTCTATTTCAAGGCCATCAGACTGCTAAATAACAATCACTAGCACATCATAGACATAGATTAGGATCACTGGCCACTTTTAGAAATGGATCACTAGCCACTTTAATAATGTTCCGTATCTGGTATTACTCATCTCATATGTATAAACTGCACTCCACACTATTCTACGGTATCTTAGTCACTTTTAAATGTTGTTTACTTATTGCATCACTCATTTCATATGTATATACTGTATTGTATTCTATACTACGCCACTGACTGTTAAACAGCCATCTCCAGCACATCAGAGGCTGCTGCCTATAGACATAGATTAGGAATCACTGGCCACTTAAAAAAAAAAAATCAACACTAGCCACTTTAATAATGTCTCCATATCTTGCATTACTCATTTCATATGTGTACACTGTACTGTATACTATTCTACAGTATCTAAGACAATTTAATTGTTTGTAAATATTGCATCACCCATCTCATATGTATATACTGTACTCTATACTATGACAATGTATCTTCGTCCAATGCCGCTCTGACATATATGTATATATTCTTAATCCATTCCTTACTTAGATTAACATGTATTTTGGGTATATGTTGTGAAACTGTTAGATATTACTTGTTAGATATTACTGCACTGTCGGAGCTCGAAACACAAGCATTTCGCTACACCCGCAATAACATCTGCTAAACACGTATATGTGACCAATAAAATGTGATTTGACTTGTAGTCCATGTGGGATTTAATGACTTTAGATGTTAGCTCGGAATGTCTGAAACAGGATTTGGAAGAATTTACTGGGTCTCTGCTGGATACCAAATAACGTTCTACCATTTCTGGCCCTGTGCCCTCGCTGGGTCAATGTAGTGAACGTTTTACCAAGCTACTAGCACTTCACAACTGGTGAAGCTACTGCAGCTCCTTAGGTGTAACTTTTGTAAACTTTGACACCCTTTGGAAGCAGAGGATCCACCCTAATCATTTGGGTGCCTGGATCCTGTCCAAAAAATACAAGGCAGCGCTGAGGCAATGACTGATCAAATCAAGCTCCTCAAAGGTATTTATTCCCATTAAATTGCAGCGATTTCATTCCGCCACAGCTTCCCATAGGGGTATTGTAAATAGTCATTCTGTGCTTGTTAATTTAATTTCCATTCATAGCTCTGTTAACAACATTGGGTTCCTTACAGGAGCTATCTCCAGCTATGCTATTTTATAATCTTGTGTACATTCATCTGAATTCTACTATTAGCTCTGCAACTTTGTATCCAATCAGGAAGCCTATTGTGGCTAACTTATCCAGTTATATTGACTCTTGTGTCACCATTAATGCTCCTGCTGTTTGCAAATCTCGCAGAGGGCTTGAACTTTTACATATAAATGTGTGTGCGAAGCCTGATGTCTAAACTGGACTTTCTGGGTGCATGACACAAGCCCAGATGTTCTGGTTATCTCAGAGACTTGGCTGAATAATTTGATTATGGTAAGGATGTTACCATTGCGGACTACAACATTTTCAGATGTGATAGACAAAAAAAGGTTGCTATTTATGTAAGATCTTCTCTTATGGCATCATGCTCTCTTAGCATCTCTGTCCCCAAAATATGTGAGCTGTTGGTTATAAAAGTATCATAAGCCAAAATATGCATATATTTATTGCTGCGGTCTACCCCAGCTGCTTTGGCGGAGGTTGTTGATATTATTTAAAACATTTCTGGTATCTGAACTGGTTGTGTTAGGAGATCTAAATCTTGATTGGCTTACACATGCCTCAGATCAGTTGAAGAATGTCCATCTTGAGTACAACTTGACTCAGCTGATAAAGAAACCCACTCGGATTAATGTGAAAAACCTAGAAAACTCCTCATCCTGACTAACCATCCTCATAAGTATTTGGCTAGTGGTGTTTTTGCAAATGATATCAGCGACCACTGCCCTATTGCTTGGATTAGAGATACCAAATTGAAAAACTCTAACCCTCGTATAATTGTGAAGATGTTTTTTTTTTCATTCTCCCCCAGGCGTTCCTTCATGATCTATATTATTCAGAGCTTTTTTCTACTAGCTGCATACCAGACCCTGTTTAACACTTGAATTTTTATCATCCAGTTTTACCTCTCCGGATGATAAACATGCCACTTTCAAGCGACTCAGATGCAAAAACCGAACTAACCCATGCTACTCTCCTGTACTCTCAGACCTCTTGATAAGAAATTAAGCCTGGGCCAAGGCTAGACAAACTTGCTCGTTAGCTGATTGGCAGCTATTTAGGCAATTGAGAAATAGGACAGGAGGCAGAGGCGAGGTTCGACTTCAAACAAGGAAGCGAAATATAATCCATTGTTCTATATTGTGGTAGGATGCTGGACTGTGATCGACATGGATGATAGTTCTGATGGTACGGGTGGGGATGATGAAAGTCATGGACCTGGATGGTCTGTGGTGAAAAGTAAAATAAAAAAGAATGGCCCTGCTATAAGCGCCGCAGACAGCAGTGGCCGTTCTAGTGTTGAGACCGTGAAGGTAGTGAAAGGCCCTGCTATAAGCGCTGCAGACAGCAGTGGCAGTTCTAGTGTTGAGACCGTGAAGAGGGTGAAGGTAGTGAAAGGCCCNAGCGCTGCAGACAGCAGTGGCAGTTCTAGTGTTGAGACCGTGAAGAGGGTGAAGGTAGTGAAAGGCCCTGCTATAAGCGCTGCAGACAGCAGTGGTAGTTCTAGTGTTGAGACCGTGAAGAGGGTGAAGGTAGTGAAAAACAAAAGTAATGATGTGTCGGAGTGGAAAGTCGTAATCATGTTTGATGTGACCACAGGGTCTAATCTACACCCTATTCGATTAACCAATGCTATTAAGAAAGAGAGAGGGGAAGTCACATTAGCCCGGTTCATTGGTAATGGTATGCTGTTATTATTTTGTGCTGACTATGTTCAGCAAGGGAAGATTCTGGAGAAAAAAAACTCACAGGGAAGAAAATCACAAGTCATGTCCCTGGAACTTCGTCTAAGCTGAGGTTCCACTATCTATTTCTGGGGTTCCACTATCTATGTCCATAGATTATATTAAAGAAAATGTAGAGGGGGGCATATCGTGATATAACTGTCCCATCTGAATATGAATGTGTGATGACTCAGGTGTGTGCTGCTTGTGTGTTTGCCAATTCACAGGCTTGTTTCGGGAGGCGCGGTGCGGGCTGTATTTGCGAACTCACTGTGGTTTATAGCAATTTTTTTGTAAATTCCTGTCAAGAGAGACACGGAAGCCCAATTAGCCTAGCTAGCCTGTAGTCACACACCAGTACGACAAACAGAGAGAAAACGGAGGACTTTCTCACTATATGGATCCTGGCTGCACATACACTATACAAGCGGGAGATGACCATCTCGCAAGGTGGTGAATTGCGGGGCAGTGAGCCAAACACCTGTCAACAAGTTGAGAGAGATAGAAGGAGCATTCGCTTACCAACGAACAGTGTGGAGTGAACAAGCAGCGTGGCGTGAACAATACAGCACGTCAGATCACTAATCTGCGTGCCAGTTATGATTATTTATATATGCACATTTTCGTGGAAAAGTTTAATTTAAATAATAACGTTTTCGTTTCTCAATCATTGTCACAGGGTAAATCATCAAAATCTGAATAAAGATGCAATTCAACTAATGCGAGAGCACCAGCCTCTGCCAAAATATTTCACATTTTGTTGTTACAGCCTGAATTTAACATTTATTCAATTTATTTATTTTCTCACCCATCTACACACAATACCCCATAATGACAAAGTGAAAACTTGTTTTTAGAAAATGTTGCTAATTTATTTCAAATGAAATGCAGAAATATCTAATTTACTTAAGTATTCACACCCCTGAAGTAAAACTTTGTAGAAGCACCTTTGGAAACGATTACAGCTGTGAGTCTTTCTGGGTAAGTCTCTAAGCGCTTTCCATACCTGGATTGTGCAACAGTACGACAAACAGAGAGAAAACGGAGGACTTTCTCACTATATGGATCCTGGCTGCACATACACCCATTATTCCTTTCAGAATTCTTCAAGCTCTGTCAAATTGGTTGATGATCATTGCTATGCACATTTTTATTCCTGAACTTGCCATAACAAAGGGGTTGAATACTTATTGACTCAACACATTTTAGCTTTTCATTTTTAATTAACTTTGACATTATGGGGACCAGTGGCAAAAACTCTAAATTGTATGAATTTTTTATTCCGGCTGTAACACAACAAAATGTGGAAAAAGTCAAGGGGTGTGAATACATTCTGAAAAAGCACTGTAGGCCTAAAGCCGACAAATAAAAACAGTAGAAAACATCCTGATAAATTCAGGTTCTTTCAATCGCATTTATCTCTCTACTTCGTCTGTCTGCCTCCCTTTCTATTTGTCTTGACTTGAGCTATCGCTAGTGAAGTGCAATATTGTATAAAATCAATCAGCATGGGTCTGGCCTGAAGCTGTCCCTAGAGAACTTGCAACATTGTATCAACTAGCCTATTCCGGTTCCTCAGAGTTTCTCACTCCAGTGGGCTCAGGACATGACGTTTCCATTGGATATATGGGATAATCAGATCATGATATTTTGCTCTTTCACATCGAGGCTTTGTGATTATCGGGTGTTGGAAAGATTTTTCAAATACTGTGAGGAACTATTATTAATTGCAATGAATGTAAAAAAAAAAAAAAWAATTAAACTGACTTTGCTGACTTACTCAGTGAGGTGAAGAAAAAAATGACAGAGAAGCTCAGCTTATTAGTGGTGGACCTGGTGAGTTAAGACGATCAGAAATGAGATATCCCTAAATGGGCACTTTCCTACATTTACATGCAGCAAGCCAGGTAGGCCTACTTCTATGTGTTCTCAGCCGTATGCTCCCTTAACGAGAAACCAGAAACATGCTCATTGCTTACATGGAGCACCCAAAACAAAAGACAATAAAAAAATGTACAAAACTCGGAAATCATGGTTATGAAATAAACCAAAACTTGTTTCTCGCAAGTGTGGCAGGTTGTGAACTCTGCAAACAACGTTTCCACCCCAATAATGAGAGAAGTAGGTAAATTGCTGTAATTAATACTTTCAACAACTGACACTGACTCTTATCAAACTAGGTACTGCCATTATTTGTATATTACTAATAAGCAGGTCTTATTATTTTATATCATGCCTATTAATGAGTGCATTTTAATCACCTGTGCTGTGTGTTGTTTACAACGATTGCCTTTTACTTAAATTCTGACATTCTGACGAGTGAAATTTAATTGCATGAACTATTTGCTTGCTTGCATGTGTGCTGTGATTCCCCAGATTGGTATGGACTACATTAGGGATGGCCAACTGCAATTTCGAATTTTTGTTGTGCTTCAACAGTTTTTCTCTTGTTATGTCAGTCATTGATAGTCACTCAAATAGCCCATGTCAGCTAACATTTTTTTAATTGTCAAATTTGTCTAGTGGTCAGCTATCCAAATTTGTAGTAACCCAGGGAGAACCCATTGATTTTGTTAGTCAATCTCACTCAGATCATATAAAAAACTGCAAGCATTTCTCTCCACCCTATGGCACAATTTACATTTATTTATTTCACCTTTATTTAACCAGGTAGGCCAGTTGAGAACAAGTTCTCATTTACAACTGCGACCTGGCCAAGATAAAGCAAAGCAGTGCGACAAAAACAACAGAGTTACACATAGGATAAACAAACGTACAGTCAATAACACAAAAGAAAAATCTGTGTGCAAATGAAGTAAGGAGGTAAGGCAAAAAATAGGCCAATAGTGGCAAAGTAATTACAATTTAGCAATTTACACTGGAGTGATATATGTGCAGATGAGGTTGTGCAAGTAGAAATACTGGTGTACAAAAGAGCAGAAAAACAAAAACAAATATGGGGATGAGGTAGGTAGTTGGTTGGATGGGCTATTTACAGATGGGCTGTGTACAGCTGCAGCGATCAGTAAGCTGCTCTGACAGCTTACGCTTAAAGTTAGTGAGGGAGATATAAGTCTCCAGCTTCAGTGATTTTTGCAATTCATTCCAGTCATTGGCAGCAGAGAACTGGAAGGAAAGGCAGCCAAAGTAAGTGTTGGCTTTGGGGATGACCAGTGAGATATACCTGCTGGAGCGCGTGCTACGGGTGGGTGTTGCTATGGGGACCAGTGAGCTGAGATAAGGCGGAGCTTTACCTAGGAAAGACTTATAGATGACCTGGAGCCAGTGGGTTTGGCGACGAATATGTAGCGAGGACCAGCCAACGAGAGCATACAGGTCGCAGTGGTGGGTAGTATATGGGGCTTTGGTGACAAAACGGATGGCACTGTGAAAGACTGCATCCAATTTACTGAGTAGAGTGTTGGAGGCTATTTTGTAAATGACATCGCCGAAGTCAAGGATCGGTAGGATTGTCACGCCCTGATCATAGAGAGCCCTTGGTTCTCTATGGTTTTGTAGGTCAGGGCGTGACTAGGGGGGTGATCTAGTTTTTTCTATTTCTATATTGGTGTGCTTGGTATGGTTCCCAATTAGAGGCAGCTGATTATCGTTGCCTCTATTTGGGGATCATATTAAAGTTCTCTATTGCTCCCACCTGGGTTGTGGGATATTGTTTTGGTTAGTGCTTTGTTGCGCTCCGTGACTGAACGTTTGTTATTCTTTGTTGTTTTGTTGTAAGTTTCACTATTAAAGATAATGTGGAACTCTACGGATGCTGCGCCTTGGTCCACTCATTTTAAAGAACGTGACAAGGATAGTCAGTTTTACGAGGGTATGTTTGGCAGCATGAGTGAAGGAGGCTTTGTTGCGAAATAGGAAGCCGATTCTAGATTTAACTTTGGATTGGAGATGGTTAATGTGAGTCTGTATGTGTAGAATTGCAGGACATAAAGCTGTAAAACTGCTCATGTTCCTCTCTACCACATGGCAAAATGAGTATAATTGCACTAAATTAACTCTAAAATTAAAGAATTTGCATGAAATGAGTTATAAAATTGCTAAATCTTCTCTTTGCCCCATGGTAAAATGTGTAGAATTGCAGCAAACTAGCTTTAAAACAACATTTTATCTACACCTCATGTTAAAATGGGTAGCAACTGCGGCCCCTCATGATGAGTTCAGATTTTTTGTGGCCCCCACTCCCATCAAAGTTGCCCATTCCTGGACTATATTGACTTGAGACATCTGTTGCCAATTCCCTATAACCTTCTCACTCCAAGAACTATATTGCTAAACACGCCCTAGAACGTGAGTTAAAAGGAACTTACCTTCAGGCACCATTCGGACCGGGGACCTCTTAACATCCACCTTGTTGCTGCTGTTCGCCTGCTGTGGGAAAAAGACACATCACCTTCTAAAGGAAAGTACATGTTTAGAACGTGCGAGTGTGACTCCAATTGTTGGCCAGTACATGCTCTAATTGTATGTTTTGTGTCCCCTGCAACTACAGACACAGGAGCCATGCCCGACGCAGCTGCGAGAGGCTACACCCAGCGCTAAAACCCAGCAGGCCCAGCATAGAGCGAGAGATAGCCCCGCAAGTAGCCACCGAACCTGCTATTGATGACTGAACCAGTCACTGACTACCGGACTAGCTATCGAGTAACGACCCATGCTTGGGAGGAAGAGCCGAACCCTGTTTGGGTAGAGCCAAACAAACTAAACCTGCCTGGGTAGAGCCGAACAAACAAACCTATGCCAACGCTCTGTAAGTGTTAGTTTCCTCGGTGGTCATAGTTAGCCTATAGCCCTAAATCCTACCTCCTTTATACATTGTGATACTGTGTATTGTCATTGTTGTAAAAGCTGAATTTATAATAAATAACCTTTGATTGTACTTTGTGTTTGCCGTAGGATTATATAACTCTGTTTTTGACACATGCATTAACATAAAAGAATGGAACCAAATTCCGGGGATTACAGGTATATTTACTAAGCCTACTGGTGACATGTAATGGGAAATCGATCAAAATAAACAAAGGGCAAACAATTCACACAATGAAACAATGAATGCGCAATAATTGGCGAGAGAGACGCGCCAGCATCCGAACAGTGGGAGTTGTTGTCCCAAAGAAACGCATTGGACTTATTCTGGACAGATTTTGGTGAGAGTGAGCCTGTAACGGTAGTCTTCGTTCTCCTCGTCTGAGGAGTAAGAATGGTCGGACCAAGATGCAGCGTGGTGTGTATTCATATTTAATCGAATACTTTCAAGAACGAACAAAACAATAAACTGACAAAAACAACCGAAGACGCTACAGTCCCGAAAATGTGAACACAGAACACAGGAACAATCCATCCACAATACAAAACAGGCTACCTAAATATGTTCACCATCAGAGACAATGACATACACCTGCCTCTGATTGAGAACCATATCAGGCCAAACGACAAACCCCAACATAGAAACACAACATGATAACCCACCCAACTCACGCCCTGACCATACTAAAACAAAGAAAATGCAAAAGAACTATGGTCAGAGCGTGACAGTACCCCCCCCCCCCCCCCCCCCCCCAAGTGCGGACTCCGGCCGCAAAACCTGAACCTATAGGGGAGGGTCTGGGTGGGCATCTGTCCGCGGTGGCGGCGCTGGACGTGGACCCCACTCCACCATTGTCTTAGTCCGCTTCAGTAGTGTCCTTTGAGCGGCGACCCTCGCCACCAATCTTGGCCTGGGAACCCTAATAAATGGGCCCACGGGACTGAGGACACCTCTGGACTGAGGGGCAGCTCCGGTCTGAAGGGCAGCTCCGGACTGAGGGGCAGCTCCGGACTGAGGGGCAGCTCCGGACTGAGGGGCAGCTCCGGCTGAGGGGCAGCTCCGGACTGAGGGGCAGCTCGGACTGAGGGGCTGGAGCGGGCAGCTCGGACTGAGGGGCAGCTCAGGACTGAGGGCCAGCTCAGGACTGAGGGCAGCTCAGGACTGAAGGGCAACTCAGGACTGAAGGCAACTCTGGACTGAAAGGGCAACTCTGGACTGAAGGGCAACTCTGGACTGAGGGCAACTGCAGGCGGCTCTGGCGGCTCCTGACTGGCGGGCGCTCTGGCGGGTCAGGACTGACGGCGGCTCTGGCGGCTCCTGACTGACGGACGGCTCTGGTGGCTCAGGACAGACGGGCGGCTCTGGCGGCTCAGGACAGACGGGGCGCTCTGGCGGCTCAGGACAGACGGGCGGCTCTGGCGGCTCAGGACAGACGGGCGGCTCAGGCGCGCTGGACAGACGGGCGGCTCAGGCGGCGCTGGACAGACGGGCGGCTCAGGCCTGCTGAGGCGCACAGTAGGCCTGGTGCGTGGTGCCGGAACTGGTGGTACCGGGCTGGGGACACGCACCACTGGGCGAGTGCGAGGAGCAGGAACAGGGCATACTGGACCCTGGAGGCGCACAGTAGGCCTGGTGCGTGGTGCCGGACTGGTGGTACCGGGCTGGAACACGCACCTAGGGCGAGTGCGGGGTGCTGGAACTGGAGGCCTGGTACGTGGCGCCGCACAGGAGGCTGGTGCGTGGGGCTGCCACAGGAGGGCTGGTTCTTGAGAAGGCACCGGAAGACCGGACCGGTGGAGGCGCACTACACGTCTCGAGCACCGAGCCTGCCCAACCCTACCTGGCTGAATACTCCCCGTAGCCATGCCAGTGCGGCGAGGTGGAAGCCGCACTGGGCTATGTACACGTACAGGAGACACCATGCGTAGGGCTGGTGCCATGTACCCCGGCCCGAGGAGACGCACTGGAGACAGATGCGTAGAGCCGGTTTCATGGCACCTGGCTCGATGCCCAATCTAGCCCGGCCGATACGAGGTGCTGCTATGTACCGCACCGGGCTATGCACACGTACTGGAGACACCGTGCGCCTTCCGCATAACACGGTGTCTGCCCGTACGCTCGCTCTCCACGGTAAGCACGGGGGTTTGGGGCTACCTCTCTGGCTTCCATCCGCTCTTTCTTGATCGCCGTGCCAACTCCATTCGCCGGTATCCCTCCTCGCACTGCTCCAGAGAATCCCAGGCGGGCTCCGGCACTCTCCCTGGGTCGACCGACCACCTTTCTATTTCCTCCCAAGTTGTATAGTCCAGATCTCGCTGGTGCTGCTGCCCGTTACCGCTGCTTGGTCCTGTTGTGGTGGTGGATTTGTGATAATGGTAGTCTTCGTTCTCCTCGTCTGAGGAGTAAGAATGGTCGGACCAAGATGCAGCGTGGTGTGTATTCATATTTAAATGATACTTTCAAGAACGAACAAAACAATAAACTGACAAAAACAACCGAAGACGCTACAGTCCCGAAAATGTGAACACAGAACACAGGAACACACGAACAGGAACAATCACCCACAATCCACAATACAAAACAGGCTACCTAAATATGGTTCCCAATCAGAGACAATGACAAACACCTGCCTCTGATTGAGAACCATATCAGGCCAAAAGATAAACCCCAACATAGAAACACAAAACATAGATAACCCACCCAACTCACGCCCTGGCCATACTAAAAACAAAGAAAATACAAAAGAACTATGGTCAGAACGTGACAGAGCCCTCTCGCTTCGCCTCTTCCTCTCTTCTAAATCTCAATGGAGAAAGCACCAGAGCGAGCAGAACGGCGCCCCTCTGTCTTAATATATGTAGCCCATGTATCTGATGCTGTCTGGACAGAAATAGTATGACATGCCATACTCTTTTTGTCCAGACAGCATCAGATACATTGTCTTCCCCAGGGATGGGTAAATAGTTTTTTTTTTTTTGGGGGGGTGGGATTATAAAAATGAAATTATGAAATTACTAAATCTTCTCTCTGCCCCATTGCAAAATGTGTAGAATTGCAGCAAACTAGCTTTAAAACAGCAACATTTTCTATAACCCCATGGCAAAATTGGTAGAATTGCACAAAATTAACTATAAAACAAACAAATAAAATTATCCCGGGGAAGCAACTGCAGACTCTCAAAAATTCAGATTTTTTTGTGGCCCCCACCCCCATCAAAGATGCCCATCCCTGGTCTACACATACTGAGACACAGAGGGGCACTGTTTCGCTCGCTCGGACGCTTTCTCTGAGATTGATGTCTTTTTGTCGGCGCGCATGTTGATCAAATAAATTATCAATATTTCAATGTTTTATTTGGACAGGCAAGGAAGTGCAATAGGGCGGGCCAGGCCCCCTAAGGCCCGCCCATAACTCCGGCCCTGACTGTAGATTATTACACTATCACAGATTATCATGAAAAAGACACATTACTTATTCAAAATTCGTGAGAGGCAAAGGAAAAAGGAAAATTTTTCGTGTCCACCACATGATTTTCTTCATAACTCATTCGTGTCCAGGATGTGATTTTCTTCATAACGATTCCAATTTGGTTTGGCTAATGTTAGCTAGCTAGGTTAGCTTGGTGGCTAACATTAGCTAGGCTAGGGTTTAAGGTTAGGGGTTACGTTTAGGTAACATGCTAGCTAAGTATTAAAGGGTTAAGGTTAGGGCTAATTTATGTAACAGTACTGCTTCCTTCCTTCTCCTTGCCCCAACCAGGGATCCTCTGAACACATCAACAACTGCCTCTCACCTATCGCTCCACAAAAGCTGCAGTCCTTGCAGAGCAAGGGAAACAACTACTTCAAAGTCTCAGATCGAGTGATGTCACCAATTGAAACATTACTAGTGTGCACTGCTAACGAGCTTGCCATTTCATACCCGTTACGCTTACATGTTAGCTAAGTAGTTAAAAAGTAATAAGAAGTTGCAAAGTTATTAGCACAAATGCTAAACTGGTCCATCATGTGATTCAAACATGCAATGTTTGGGTTGCTAGACCTTCGCATTATACATCCACCCATCCTCCCTGACCAACCTTGATTCTATCATTTTTGTCTTAAGTAACCTACTACCTTTATCTGTGATTAACCACTGCCCAGTCCCCAATAACTGGATGTTACGGTTTTCTGGGGAAATGTAAAGTGAGCCTGTGACGCGACTTTCACTTTTAGACATTAACAAAAAGAAAATCCATTCTAAATCCTCCTCCACATTTACTAGATTGGTTGAACAGTGCAGAAGAGAACCTCCCCCTACAGTTTTTATTTTTGCCATCAACATGTAGGGGATCTAGTTTCAGGCGTTTCTTTTACGCATCCTACGTTAGGTTAATCTGTGATTGAAATGCACTGTATACACATTTGTGTGGTGGACACAAAAAATGTGTCTGTCACGAATTTTCATAAGTAATTTGTCTATTGCATGATAATTTGTGATAGTGGGTTGTATCATTAGGCAACCAGCAGAATATTAATCATTCCTTTAAAAGTTCAGAGCTTGTTAAATGGCTTTATACTGTACAATCAATCACGTTATGCTAACAGTGTGCAAGAGTAAATTTTACATAATGACACGTTTACATTGATTAGGTAAAATATTTTGTTTTGTCACTTAGTTGAAAGGGCTGTAGTTTTGTAGGGCAATAAAAAATAATATATTGTCATGCATTAAACTTTATTTGTCCACGATCCCCATTTTGATGCAAAATAATTATTGGGCCCAGCACGTAGAAATAAACATTGAAGATGAGAGATACAGTGCATCTTGGATAAGTGTCAACCTGAGTGCTGCCCAGCTGTAAAATGTCATATAGAGGCTGGCATAATTGAGGGTCAGAAAGCATTGGCAGTCCACCAATGCTTCCATTAAAAACGTCTGAAATAGCAAACCATTCCCACTGTACTAGGCCTACTAGCTTATGGAAGAAATTGTCCATAATTACAACTGAAGGATTTACTGTTGTTTGCACAGTGCTACTTTGCAAATCATACACAAATTACTTCCCTACTTATTGTTTTAACACTTTTAATACTAATATCTTCTCCCAATAGTTTATAAATTGTATATTATGTGGTTTAAAATCAAATCCACTGGACTAAACATATATTATTTAAAGCTCTTATGATGGTATTTAAACCCTCACGAGTAAAAAAAAAAAAGCTCATTACTCCAGATTAATTGGCACGTGTTTACGTTTCAAAGTGTGTTCTGCATGTAGGCTACACTAATATAATGTACCTCTGAAATATTCTGTCCACACTGGTAACACATTCGGCTAGATATGCATTCATAAAGCCTTTAGAACAGCCTACATAGGACATTAACCAATCATATGGTATAGTACACACAACACAATAAAAAGCTCATCAAATAATGTTGTAATTACACCAATGGTTAATAACTTATTACAAAAGTGTAATAGCCTACGACTGGTGGGCTAACTATTAGAAAAACTATTCTCTGCAGTTGAGATACAGAATAGTTGTGGGCAAGCAATGACAATTTGACCTATGGAAAGGGGAACTATCCTCAGAAAACATGAGATAAACTATCGAGATGTGTTCTTCACCGATTTATGGGCAGTATCGTTGGACGTTGGTGTAGCTCTACTCAGGGCTATGTCAGAATGACGCATGTTGCGCTTCGGTTGATGGCAATGATTCATTTATAGTTCCATGTAGGAAGTAATCCAATATTCCCGAACGCCATGAATCAGTAGAACATATTTTAATTAAAGTCTGTGTCAATAAACGATTAGTGTAAGATAAAGTAGCACGGTGGACCGCTCAACGTCAAGAGTGTAGGCGCGCGCAGTTTGCACTTGCAAGTCGCCTCATTGTTTTTGCATCGTCCCATGAAGATGGAAGACATATTTGGAATCCTAACTCTCCGCTCGTGTTAGTGAGTGCAATTATGTTTTAGATAGGTCCTGGATCGAATATGCAAGTTCCTCTATCACTGTTATTGCGCATGATTCTGCGGCTCTTGTACAACTTCACGCTCCAACTCACCTTGAAACAGGGCTCGTCTGGTATTCTGGTAGTGTCTCCAGAGCGACAGTGGAGAAACCAATCCACGCCCCAAACCCTCCCACACTCACCAATAAAAATAATGCGGAGGCGGATCTAATAGCTAAATTGTCATGCTTGGTTTCATGTTAGATTTGCTATCTAGCCCGGTCTGCTCTCCCATCAGTGTTGCAGGTGCTCTGTCTCAGCGAGAGAGGATGCGAAAGGAGTGCAGGGGAGGGATAGAGAGAAGGAAAGCGCCGGTGAAAAAGTCAGCAGTATGGTGCAGGGCATGATTAAAATGATATCAACAGCAGCAGATAGCGCGTTTATTGACCTGGGGGCTCCGCAATGAAAGGTTTATTGCAAGGGACACTTTGAGATATGATGAGGTTTCTTTCTGGTTGGTAATAGTACTATGATTTGGTATGTGGCCACTTTGATAGCAAGTGTATTCAGCACCCGAGGAACGGCAGCTCAAGGTGAGTTGAAGTGCAATATTTTATACTGCTTGCTGATCAAGTTTTATTGTGGATATGTTTAAAAGGGTATATGGCTTTCAGAATGTTGGTTGTTTGCCTGTCGTAAATGTTGTCAACAAGTAATAAACAGAAGTACGCAAATTGAGATGATTAAATTGGATATTCAATGTGTTTGAAGTGCTTGCACCTGTTTCGAAGTGTCATGTTGCAACCTGGTCTCAGAGTATTTACTATTATTCTGTACGTAAATCCAAGACACTCCATTAGGTATGATATGTTACGTTTGGTTGAATGATGAGACGAGCACAAATTAGGAGGAAAAGTAATACAAATTCATTTAATTATGAATAGCCACTCCATCTCCGGTATCTAAATTAGGATAATGGGGGTGGATAATAAGAAATTAACAGCACTAATCATGATATATATCACTAATATATCTAATAATATGGTTTGGGCATGGATTGTCATGCTGCTAGAAATGTGATTAACCCTCTTTAGGTAGCTGCAGAGGCGCATGCAAAGCACCATCCTGATTCTCAATAGTGTTGTAAGCTACAGTAAGCATATTGACTGGTCTATTGCTTTTTGTATGTTTAAAAACGCATCCAAAATTCTTAGTGGTGTTGTAAATTCTAAAACACCCGTCCTGTAGAGTTTCTTTTTAACTTCCTTCATCGCAAAATGCAGACCTACTTGTATGTTTGTGCTACCAACTATGGTGATACATAATGTCTTGCCAATACAGGTAAAGTGATAAATGTATACATTTTCATCCCAATATACCGGTCTCATATATGGACTTAATTAGCCCAGTACTTCCATATTTGTCCACTGGGTGGAGGGATTTTTGATATTATCAAATTGCTGCAACATGGTACATTGTACAGTATGTTGAAGTATGGTCAAACATGCTCAATTAAGTTTATACTGCATATATCCATTGATAGTTGACAGTTCATTTTTGGATTGATAATCAAGAGGTCGAGTTTACTTTGATAGTTAGCCTTTGCTGCTGTGTAGATAATAGTTACACGTAGCCTACAGCATTCATTACAATAGTAGTATATCTTCCTCTCACATGTAGTCCCATTCAATGCAGTATCAGCCAGGCAGGCAGCAAATGGTTGTCATTGCCAAGAAGACGAGGACAGTACAGTGAGTGACGCTGTGCTGCTGGTGTCATATGCCTCTGGGCGACTGAGGACTGACTGTCTGTCACCTTGCTCTGCCGCTCATGCGCTCCTCTACATATGTTCCCCGTCTCAGCGTTACAGACAGACAGTCATTGAGCTCTAGAGCTGTACACACTCACATACACACATACACCAGCAGAAGCTGGCTGTACTACGTTCTTCTGCCCGAACGCTGCCATCTCAAGCTGTCAGCTGTCAAACGCCACCCTCGACTCTGGCCAGCGATAACCCTGGACACAAGTTCTCTCTTTCTGCCCCCCCGCTAATCTGTTACTCTCTCCCCGTCTTAAGTCTCATCTACTGTCTTTCTGTCTGCTCCTCTCTCTGTCTGTGCATCCTCTTTCCAACCCCCCCACAATCACACACACACCCTCCATCTCTCCCCCGTTCTTTGGTCAGGTGCTTTCTCTAAATTCTCCTATCTGCCTCACTCGCTTCCTCTGTCTGTCTGTCCCTCCTTCTGCCTATTTCCCTAGCTCTCCACACAAACTCAACACCCCCCCCCACCATTTAAGTTGGCTGGCTCTAAGCAATATGGGATGGCAGAGTGGGGGGGCGTGGGAGCATGGAGAGTGTTGTTAATGGAGGCCTGGAGGGGTGCATGGCAATCGTCTGCTAGTATCCACACTCCACTTGTTACATCCCCCACATAGCCCCCCTGAGGGAATAGTGAGTCTTTAACCATGATATGAGCATATGCCCACTAACAGGATGGCGCTCTCCCCCGTAAAACTGATTATGACTAAGCTGTGAGTTAAATGCCACTCTGGTGCTTGACCATAATGCACATGGCACAGGTACAGAGTGGCCAGGTTGTGTTGGGTCAAGGGGCGGGTTGGAACATCACTTGCCCCCCAGGATCGTTTCTCAGGTGTGTGTGCGTGTGCGTGTGTGTCTGTGTATGTATTTGTGCTTGCATGAGTGGGCTATATGTCTTGCGTGTGTGCGGACCGGAGAGGGTAAAGAGTGTAAACACACAGGAAGAGATTTAGTTAAAGGCATAACGTTAGAGATTTCAGTTCCTAATACTTTTACTGCCTCACAGGGCCATTGCAAAAAAGAATACTTCAGTGGTATGTTTACACATTGCAAAAGAGGAGATTGGAGAGAGTCGGCAACTGTTGATGACCTCACAGAAACCTTAAGACTAGTTACTAATTAACCACAAATAGGAATGCTGAGACAGCCAATTTAAAGCAATCAATTTCATTGTGAAGGTTCAGTATTAGGTGTGTATGTGTGTGTGTGAGATCGGTACAATTTTATAAATGCAGACAGATAATATGGTTCGTTCGACATGGTGGGATCTTTTTGTGTCGGTAAAATTCATTATGCAAGAAATGGTGGTGGAAATGCCTTTATGTGCAAATATTTATATAACCATCATATCGAAGTAAACTTGGGGTCATGTGATAATAGTCACAGTGTGTGGTCCTCCCACTATGACTCGGGAAAGCATGCAGTTTATTGGACAGTAATTACATTTGGACAGTAGTTACACATAATGGAAACAGGTAATATTTACATGAAATTATTATGACAGATTTACTTAATTTACTTGTTTTGTTCGAACACTATTGAATTGAGAAATAATAATTATAAATAATTATGTCAGATTGTTAAAATGTATTTAAGTATTCATGTTTCGAGCACAACCGGGTCAAATACCTCCAAAATTAATCAATTGCTCTTTTCCAATAAATAACAAGGGTCTTATTCTGATGACATGGTACTTGGCTGCTGTATGACAAATACAAATAATCTTGCTCTCTTGTTCATAATAATCTCATCATGTTGTAGGCTAGCCGCACTGTATCTGTGAGATGTTGGCTAGAGCGCATGTACCAAGACCAGAGTGGGCACAATCGCTGTATGATGCAACTTTTTTCGTGACAAAACCATCAGTAGAGTTGAAAATGCGATGGAACCCCATTTAACTTGTATCGATCGGTACATGGGAATTGAACTGCGGAACTTATTTTTATGTGCACTACGTCATCACGCACAGACCTTTAACAAGTCAATTTTATGGCAACACCTCTGGTGGGAAAATGCACATATTGTTTTTATGCGTATTTTAGAATATCGCATGAAAATCGGTCATAAATTGGATGGAAATCCAGCTAGTTAGAGTGAATTTGTGTTTGCATGTATGATGTGTCCATATGTGTGTGTGTGCATTTAGGGCATTCTAACACTGCTGACAGGTTTTAATCGTGACATGGATATTCAAGTGACATGGTCACTTGGTGTTCCACATACACACAACAAATCACATAGCGTATGTTGTATTTCATACGACAGTGGTTGCTCCACTAAAGGGTTTGCGATTTATGCTACGGTACTTAGAGGTAATTTGTGGTTTAATATGGTACCCTGCGTCACCAGTTCATTTCTCCAGTTTAGCGCAAGGGGGAGTTAGAGCACTGATTATGCTTTTGGGTCCTACTGTGTCTCTAACTGATAATGAATGGGCGACATAAACCTAAATAGAAACTGAAAATTGTTACACTAAGGTTTTTATTCTTTTATTTTGTAAGGATTATTTTGATTTTACTGTAGTACTGTAGCCCACTCCCGACCAGTCACGTTGTACAGCGCCTAGGTGGCGCAAGAGTCTTAGACACTGCATAGCAGTGCAAGCTGTGTTGCTACAGATGCTGGTTCAATACCTGTGCCGGCCTCGACTGGAAGACTTGTGAGATGACTGTAGGTTTTTGGTTTCTCTCCCTCTAAAAACAGAAATAAATCATTCTAATTAACAAACTGGCTTTATTTACAAATTAGTAACAATGTGTCAACCCATGTTCAAGAAGGACCTTTTTCTCGCTCATTTTACGTTATTTGAAAACGAAATCATCTAAATAAGCTATTATTATTATTAATTTTCATTATATAAAAGCCCCTTGGATATTCTCACAGATATATCATTTAAACTACATTTTAGTTGCACTTCCACCAGCTCCACGACCACGGGTAAAACCTTGTTGAGATGATCAATGTATTTGTTGCATTGTAGTATCGGCAATTTCTCGAGCCAAAACATCTTGATGGCCTCAAAAGTTTGGACACACCTACTCATTCCAGGGTTTTTCTTTATTTGTACTATTTTCTACATTTTGAGAAACATCCAGTGAGCCCAAATGTGCACTTCACATTTCCATGTCATAAAACTTATGTCATATACAGTGTTAACGTTTATGTTGACTATGTTTGATGTACAGTTACAAGAAGAAATGCCAAAATATCCTGGGTTGTTCTGAACACAATGAGACGATGTTTGTCTATTGTGAAGAACATTTGTCGGTGAACACGCACCTGAATGCAATCATGACTCCTTTCTATGCACACTAAAATTATGATCTGTTTCTCTGAATTGCCTTATGAAAGCCTAACACTGTAAGGTCGTATTTTATAACTTAGCTAGTCAGGTTGGCAATAGAACAATCTTTCAAATGATGCCCACCTGACCCAGATTGTGATTTGTAATGGGCTGTTTTTGGATTGTGTGAAAACAACAGTAATTGTGTGATGGTGGGGATGCAGTGTTGTGTTCCAAACAAAACATCTGTGCTTGCTCTAATTCCTCAAAAGCACAGCTAGGAGAGCTTAAAACAACACCTTTATAGTTGAAGACTACCAAGACTCTTTCCGTACTACCGAGTTCCAAACACAGGATGTTGGTGGCACCTTAATTGGGGAGAACGGGCTTGTGGTCATGGCTGGAGCGGAATGAGTGGAATTGTATCAAACACATGGTTTCCATTCGATTCGATTCGCTCGGTTCCAGCCATTACCACCAGCCCGTTCTCCCCAATTAATCCTAAACAGTTCCAGCTTTGCAACAATGGTTTTTGGAAACAACTCAACGCTGCTCCTACGAAGGTTCTAACAAGGAACTTGGCCATCAAGGGAAACCGGCCACATCATCATGATGATGCAAAATGCATCAAATGATGCTCAACTTATTGGTATTATTATGTGGCCGGTGACACTTTGTTTCTTTAAAGTCCAATATCTTGAAAACTTGACTGCTGACATCCAAAACATTTTAGGACTGTATCAACAGTAGACTATTGAAAAAAATATCAAAAGTGTAGAAAATGCTTTTGGGAAACCGGGCTCTGGCTTGGAGGTCGTACTTAGAAGTAGCTCTCGAAGAGTGAGACCTTGGCGTCACGTTCCTGACCTTATTTCCTTTGTTTTGTCTTTGTTTAGTTGGTCAGGACGTGAGCTGGGTGGGCATTCTATGTTATGTGTTTCTATGTTGGATTCATTTTCAATTAGCCTGATATGGTTCTCAATCAGGGGCAGGTGTTTTACGTTTCCTCTGATTGAGAACCATATTAAGGTAGGCTGTTCTCACTGTTTGTTTGTGGGTGATTGTTCCTGTGTCAGTGTTTGTACCACACGGGACTGTTTCGTTTCGTTCGTTCGTGTGTTCCTTCCTGTTCGTGTGTTCATGTGTTTTTGTTCTCAAGTTCAGGTCTGTTCACGTCGTTTGTTATTTTGTAGTTTGTTCAAGTGTTTTTCGTCTTCGTTTAAATAAACGAGATTATGTCTTCACAATAGGCTGCATTTTGGTCCGATCCTTGCTCCTCCTCAGACGAGGAGGACGAGCGTTACACTTGGCCAGTATTTGAACCTGCATAGGTTCATAGGTTCTTCAATACCTTTTTGTAGAGATATTTTTGCACATGATTCTTTATTATGCTACTATGCATCTAATGGGATGTATTTTCTGGTGAGTAGTTAACCAGTATGAGAGAGAAGTCAGTTATGGAGATGTGGGTCACTGCTTATAAATATTTTCTTGAAATATTTCTTAAAAAGATGCTTAAGGAATTTGGTAGAGCATAGAGCAGTAACACATAAAGCTACTTTTCATCTTTCTTCTAGTTCATGCTTGTTAGCATGATAATATGCTTTCGATAGAGTCCATGTCCGCTAAAGGAAGTCTTTCACCCTGTTTGAGCTTGATGGGAAGTACAGTAGCAGCCTCCCCTCTCGCCCAGGGCAAATGATGTGCTCCATAAAAGTCACCAACCTTCAGACATCAATCAGCTGATATTTGGAATATGAAAGATTGCCTCGGGTCCTAAGCCCCCTGGGATCCAGACTCCATTTTGGGTCACTGAGAGACACCAGTTTCTATGGTTGAGGTGCCTTCTGGACCAACTGATGCTAGAGAGTACTGGTGAAAGATGCTCCAGATAAAGATGGGTCGGAGCCTTGTGGAACATCTTCAATTATGCACCATTCTACTCCACAGAGCTTTAGTGTAGTAGTAAGGTCAGTATGTTATTATTTCAGTCTTGTCAACACTGAAAACCACCCAGTTCACATTTGCAACATAGTAAATTGCTGTTTTATTCATGTTGCAGTGGTGGATAACACACACTATTTTACCTGTCTGTTTCCCCTCTCCATGTCTGCTGGACGTCTAACCATTTGGAGTAGAAAATTGCTAATTGATCGATAAGGTAGCCCTGTCTCAGTGTTTCATGTAGTTAGTATGATTTATATGATTAGCTATTGCCTTGTTGGAAGATGTCTTATGCAGACAGGGGTGCTAGGGCAACTTGTCAAAGTGCCTCAAAGTCAAGCAAGTGTATTGTGTCTCAAAGGACAAAGCTGTGGCATTCAATTTYTTAAAAATATATTGCACTTCAAACAATGGCTTTCTACAGCAAAAGAAGATAGGAATCCACATTTAACTTTTAGTCTGGCAGATTAGTGGCTTCGTGCATGTGCTCAAGTGTTTGACGCCCCACCGCTTAAGTGTTTTGGGAAAAGCTCAAGTCTGTACAGGGAAAAGGACTTCCTCACCTTGTAACTTCCTGCATGCCTTAAATTATGTATCAGCCAGGAGGGAAGGTGGAGTAGAGGAGTCTGTGTGCGCTGATGTTTTTGTGTGGAGGGAGACGGGCGGGTAGTCTCTTGGCCCCGTGTACTGATCTCATGAAGGATGGAGACAGGAGCTGATAGTTGGGAGCCATTGATTGGCATGTTAATGCTATACTTGTCCTAATATGCATCAACAGGCCCACTCCATGGCCCACAGAAACCTGCGGTGGGATTGGACTTGGAGCCGCAGTTGCTACAGTACAGGCCTATTACCTGACTCGCAGTCGACTGAAAGTGTGTTTGTTTAGAGGAGCATTTGCGCTCTCATATGTTTGCGAAACATCTCCTATTGTCGCAGTTCAGTCACATTTAAGCCGTCCAAGCTTTTAATCACTTGGGCCAAAGGCTGCAAAGGGAGAATACAGATCAGGCATATTGTCCAGAATATTAATTGTGGCAAAGGCTTTGGCTTTTTCAAGGGTGAGAAGTCCCACGCCCTGTTTGAACTAAGAGTCTTTCATGGCTTTTCAGTTCATTGACTGCTTGGCTGTTGATGATGTGAGTACTCTCCACACACCTGCTGAACTACCCTGTCTTGATGGAGACAAGCTTGATGTGGGTTGTGAAACGCCATGCGCTGGTGGTTGGCCATCTTGCCTGTGCTGCAGTGATGCCTTTGAACTAATTTAAACTATGAGGTCACTACCCAGGGCACCAGGGCCCCCATGGAGGGCCAGGTTGGTAAGGTAACGCTCCTCTATGACTGTGTTTGTTTGAGATCACACCAGCAGAGAGGGATTCTACAGTGGGGACTATGTATTAGGAGTACAAAATATAATATAACAGCCAGGCCCTGCCAGGGTCCGTGGATTTTAGAGCGCTGTTGTCGATTTCACATAGGTGATCATTGATTAATTCTCTGTTGGTGCCATGGACCCAAGTGACAATCGTTTGCCTACCCAGTAATTGAGTGTCAGAGAAGTGCATGGATTAAAATGTTGTGATGTTCTCCATCAGAGATCAAATCAGTTTCATCACAGTCTTCTGTATTGCAATGTTTTATGGCATACATTACAGTTTATATGCATTTTAATTTGACATTCATTCCAATATGTTACATTAATTTCAATATGCCATTGATCAGTGCTAGACCCCAGTAAAAGGGCTGGTGAAAATTATTAATATTACCTGGCAGGAACAGCTGGGATGAATTAGACCCATTTGCTGATTAAGGCTAAAGTATTGGAGGTAATGGAGCTGTACATCATATAGCAACGGCCTAATGATTAAGAGCGTTGGGCCAGTAACCGAAAGGCTGCTGGTTCAAATCCCTGAGCAGAATAGTTGAAAAATCTCTTGATGTGCCCTTGAGCAAGTTACTTAACCCTAATTGTTCATGTAAGTCACTCTGGATAAGAGCATCTGCTAAATGACTAAAATTTAAATATAGCTGAAATGTTTGTCCAGAAGTTGAAAGCCTAGTTCTCTGTAGTCTGATTGTCTGTCCCTCAGCCAAGTTCTTTGTCAATGATCTGCCGTATAGGATGAGGAGCATACACCCCCGGGATTGCGAGAATGTGACGCCTCAGTGTGTGCACCCAATGTGTTTCTGTTAGTGTGTGCATATGACATGTGTGTATATGTGTCGGTATGTGCGGAAGTGGGTACATAGGTCTGTGTGCTGAGGGGTGACTGTTGTATATTTGTTTGTCTTGCGTGCATGCACCTTTGTGAAGTGTGTGTGTGTATTAGAGTTTGAGTGAGGGTTCATATGCATCAATGCAATGAAAAGCCTCAACTCCAAGCCTCCATTTGAATTTTGCAGAGGCTGGCATTTGCGGCAAATACAGAAACACAGGTCCCCAAGCATGGCGGCCCACTAATTGCCTGTAATCTACACCTCTTTGGCAGCGGCCACGCCTATATCCAGGAGTATGTATTACTCGCCATCATACTGTACACTGAGTCCCACACTATACTACCTGTTTTTGGGAGTATGTGCAGCCAAGCACCACCACTACCCCTAGCCCGGGGTTATCTGGCAGCTTGGGCCTACTCTGCGGCAGCTGTCCACACGCAGAATAAGAAGATTAAGACATCTTATCCTCCATGCCCGCAGTTTGAGGGCCCATGATTAGAATTCCACGCTAGTGTTCACTACCTAATTGGCCTGTTTGCTCCGGGCTTTGGTTGTGGTGGTAACAAAATTGGGAAGTGCGGTAGAACAAAACTGCATTCCGTGGCAATCCTATTTTAGAAACACCTTGCGATGTCCTGTCTGTGCACAAACCTGTGCCAATATATTGATGTTGGAGGGAGCTTTGTTTCACATTACAATTAGACACCTGTTGATCTTAGGCCAGTGTCTCTCCCCCAAAAAATGATATCAGGGGCTAGTGGGCTTTGGTGTTCTGCCATTGGTGACCTTTTGAATTTAAACTAATACTTGAAGTGATTATTGATGTACTTTAACTACACTATCTGATAGACCAGTCTGAAACGTCCCACGGAACTATGGTACTGGTCTATGGACAGGGGGGTTTAGAAACAATAATAATTTAAAATAAATATATATACAGTACCAGTCAAAAGTTTGGACACACCTACTCATTCAAGGGTTTTTATTTATTTGTACTATTTTCTACATTGTAGAATAATAGTGAAGAAATCAAAACTATGAAACAACACATATGGAATCATGTAGTAACCAAAAAAGTGCTTCATGCTTCACACATGCGGAGACCATCAGTTCACCTACTCTGARTCTCACAAAGACACAGCGTTTGGAACCAGAAATTTGGACTCATCAGACCAAAGGACAGATTTCTACCGGTCTAATGTCCAATGCTCTAATGTCATTGCTCGTGTTTCTTGGCCCAAGAAAGTATCTTCTTATTGGTGTCTGCAGCAGAGGTAACTCTGGGTCTTCCTTTCCTGTGGCGGTCCTCATGAGACCCAGTTTCATCATAGCGCTTGATGGTTTTTGCGACTGCATTTGAAGAAATCTTAAAAGTTCTTGAAATTTTCCGGATTGACTGACCTTCATGTCTTAAAGTAATGATGGACTGTCATTTCCCTTTGCTTGTTTGAGCTGTTCTTGCCATAATATGGACTTGGTATTTTACCAAATAGGGCTACCTTCTGTATACCACCCCTACCTTGTCACAACACAACTGATTGGCTCAAATGCATTAAGAACGAAAGATATTCCACAAATTTACTTTTAACAAGGCACACCTGTTAATTGAAATCAATTCCTGGTGACTACCTCATGAAGCTGGTTAAGAGAATGCCAAGAGTTTGCAAAGCTGTCATCAAGGCAAAGGGTGGCTACTTTGAAAAATCTCAAATATAACATATATATATATATATATAACATGATTCCATATGTGATTTCATAGTCTTGAATGAGTAGGTGTGTCCAAACTTTTGACTGGTACTGTATATATATATATTTTGTTTATATTTTTTTCAGTTTTATTGATAGCCTAGACAGAAATGAGCTTGGAGACAGAAGGAGCTGGTAGACAAATAGAGGGAACATAGTGTAAACACCGGTGGAGCCTGGGATTTGATCCCACACAGGTTGGGGATCACATAAGCCTTATCCAACTTCAGGCACAACATTGTCATTATTATTATCGTCATTCAACACTCCAGACTGTGACTCTGAAGTGCAAATCTCCTCAATGCTGTCCTTGTCAGTGGGAGGCAGAAGGTTTTCTGCTCGATACACGGTGTCCTTCTTTCAGAGGTTGACAGAAGCTGGAGGCTACTGCCTGTCTCAAGCCCTTTTTCTCTCTGAGGAATCCCGGGTTGTCAGTGTTGTCATATGTGTTGTCCCGGATTGTCATATGTATTTGGTCACCTACAAACAAGCAAGATTTCTGGCTCTCACAGACCTGTAACTTCTTCTTTAAGAGGCTCCTCTGTCCCCCACTCGTTACCTGTATTAATGGCACCTGTTTGAACTTGTTATCAGTATAAAAGACACTGTCCCACAACCTCAAACAGTCACATCCCAAACTCCACTATGGCCAAGACCAAAGAGCTGTGAAAGGACTCCAGAAACAGAATTGTAGACCTGCACCAGGCTGGGAAGACTGATCTGCAATAGGTAAGCAGCTTGGTTTGACGAAATCAACTGTGGGAGCAATTATTAGAAATGGAAGACATACAAGACCACTGATAATCTCCCTCGATCTGGGGCTCCACACAAGATCTCACCCCGTGGGGTCAAAATGATCACAAGAACGGTGAGCAAAAATCCCAGAACCACACGGGGGACCTAGTGAATGACCTGCAGAGAGCTGGGACCAAAGTAACAAAGCCTACCATCAGTAACACACTACGCCACCAGGGACTCAAATCCTGCAGTGCCAGACGTGTCCCCTGCTTAAGCAGTACATGTCCAGGCCCGTCTGAAGTTTGCTAGAGAGCATTTGGATGATCTAGATGAAAATTGGGATAATGTCATATGGTCAGATGAAACAAAAATAGAACTTTTTGGTAAAAACTCAACTCGTCGTGTTTGGAGGACAAAGAATACTGAGTTGCATCCAAAGAACACCATACCTACTGTGAAGCATGGGGGTGGAAACATCATGCTTTGGGGCTGTTTTTCTGCAAAGGGACCAGGACGCCGATCCGTGTAAAGGAAAGATGAATGGGGCCATGTATCGTGAGATTTTGAGTGAACTCCTTCCATCAGCAAGGGCATTGAAGATGAAACGTGGCTTGGTCTTTCAGCATGACAATGATCCCAAACACACCGCCGCGGGCAACGAAGGAGTGGCTTCGTAAGAAGCATTTCAAGGTCCTGGAGTGGCCTAGCCAGTCTCCAGATCTCAACCCCATAGAAAATCTTTGGAGGGAGTTGAAAGTCTGTGTTGCCCAGCAACAGCCCCAAAACATCACTGCTCTAGAGGAGATCTGCATGGAGGAATGGGCCAAAATACCAGCAACAGTGTGTGAAAACCTTGTGAAGACTTACAGAAAACGTTTGACCTCTGTCATTGCCAACAAAGGGTATATAACAAAGTATTGAGAAACTTTTGTTATTGACCAAATACTTATTTTCCACCATAATTTGCAAATAAATTCATAGAAAATCCTACAATGTGATTTTCTGGATTTTTTTTCTTCTCATTTTGTCTGTCATAGTTGAAGTGTACCTATGATGATTACAGGCCTCTCATCTTTTTAAGTGGGAGAACTTGCACAATTGGTGGCTGACTAAATACTTTTTTGCCCCACTATGTGCATGACACAAGTAATTTTTCCAACAATTGTTTACAGACAGATTATATCACTTATAATTCACTGTATCACAATTCCAGTGGGTCAGAAGTTTACATACACCAAGTTGACTGTGCCTTTAAACAGTTTGGAAAATTCCTGAAAATGATGTCATGGCTTTAGAAGCTTCTGATAGGCTGACATAATTGGAGTCAATTGGAGGTGTACCTGTGGCTGTATTTCAAGGCCTACCTTCAAACTCAGTACCTCTTTGCTTGACATCATGGGAAAATCAAAAGAAATCAGCCAAGACCTCAGACAAATGTAGACCTCCTAAAATCTGGTTCATCCTTGGGAGCAATTTCCAAACACCTGAAGGTACCATGTTCATCTGTATAAACAATAGTATGCAAGTATAAACACCATGGAACCACGCAGCCGTCATACCGCTCAGGAAGGAGACGCGTTTGGTTTCTTAGAGACGAACGTACTTTGGGCGAAAAGTGCGAATCAATCCCAGAACAACAGCAAAGGACCTTGTGAAGATGCTGGAGAAACGGGTACAAAAGTATCTATATCCACAGTTAAACGAGTCCTATATCGACATAACATGAAACGCCGCTCAGCAAGAAGAAGTCACTGCTCCAAAACCGCCATAAAAATGCCAGACTACGGTTTGCAACTGCACATGGGGACAAAGATCGTACTTTTTGGAGAAACTGTTTGGCCATAATGACCATTGTTATGTTTGGAGGGAAAAGGGGGATGCTTGCAAGCTGAAGAACACCATCCCAACCGTGAAGCACGGGGGTGGCAGCATCATGTTGTGGGGGTGCTTTGCTGCAGGAGGGACTGGTGCAGTTCACAAAATAGATTGCATCATGAGGGAGAAATTATATTGAAGCAACATCTCAAGACATCAGTCAGGAAGTTAGAGCTTGGTCACAAATGGCTCTTCCAAATGRACAATKAYCCCAAGCATACTTCCAAAGTTGTGGCAAAATGGCTTAAGGACAACAAAGTCAAGGTATTGGAGTGGCCATCACAATGCCCTGACCTCAATCCCATAGAAAATGTGGGCAGAACTGAAAAAGCATGTGCGCGCAAGGAGGCCTACAAACCTGACTCAGTTACACCAGCTCTGTCAGGAGGAATGGGCCAAAATTCACCCAACTTATTGTGGGAAGCTTGTGGAAGGCTACCGGAAATGTTTGACCCAAGTTTAACAATTTAAAGGCAATGCTACCAAATACTAATTGAGTGCATGTAAACTTCTGACCCACTGGGAATGTGATGAAAGAAATAAAAGCTGAAATAAATCATTCTCTCTACTATTATTCTGACATTTCACATTCTTAAAACAAAGTGGTGATCCTAACTGACCTAAAACAGGTCATTTTTACTTGGATTAAATGTCAGGAATTGGGAAACTGAGTTTAAATGTTTTTAGCTAAGGTGTATGTAAACTTCCGACTTCAACTGTATGTATATGTTGCACTGTACAGTATCTCTGCCAGTGTGTATATCTGTGTGTTTGTGTGGTGTGTAGCTTGCACAGGGCGTTTTGGCACCGTGTCTTCCCATACGCAGAACGTTTGTGTGCACAGTGCTGTGCCTCTTCCTTAGCCCCCCAACCCCCCGGGCTGGCACACTTTCTCCCCGTCTCATCTTACAGCTGGCCACTGATGCAGCGCAGTCAGCTTCCTCCGTGCCGCTTCCTCCAGCCCCATCAAACATTCATGGGACCCCGGCCATGAGATACCATGGCCCAGCCCCGCTGCACTGCACTCAGCCCGAGAAATTAGCTCGCCTCCTACCCTCGGCAAAGACCCGGAGCCCTCCAATTCACTCTCATTGAATTGAATTAGACGCGGTTCTGTATTCCAAAAAGGGACACTATGGAGTGTGCTCCATAGTGGTGTATTTGACCGGACATCGTAGAATAAGACTGGTTCTCCATTGGCGTATGAGATACTCTACTACTGCTTCTATACAGTAGTATCTCTTGAATAGATGCACCTTGCAGTGCATGATGCATATATATTAGTCTGAATTGATGTGTGCAGTGAGTGATGCACATCTTCCTGTCATTCTCTAGAAACTGATCTATACTACAGTATGTCGGCAACTTTCATCCATCCATCCCCCCACCTCACCCTCCACCTATCCATCTTGATCTCTGTTCCGTGCTGTAGATGGGCCCAGTAGTTGAATGCAGGGCCTCCTCTGGTCCATGTGCCAAGTGAGAGTGAGAGTACACAATAACATCATCAGTTGTTCCCAGCCCAGGCTCCTGTCACCAGCCGTGACGCACTCCAGGCGCTCTCTGTCACTCCCAGAAGCTCATGGCTGATGGATCAGCCCCTC
The DNA here is from genome assembly GCF_002910315.2 of Salvelinus sp. IW2-2015. Taxonomy (NCBI): domain Eukaryota; kingdom Metazoa; phylum Chordata; class Actinopteri; order Salmoniformes; family Salmonidae; genus Salvelinus; species Salvelinus sp. IW2-2015. Next base: position 15,424,632 of record NC_036863.1, read on the forward strand.
GCACCCTGCCTATTCTTATCTTCTCTCATTGTCTTTTTTTTGCTTTCTTTGGTCAGCTCAATCTCCTCTCTTGGCTTCACCATCCCTGCTCTCTGTATTGAAAGTTCTGGGTTTGTGACTGTGGCAAGCAGAATGTGTACAAGTGTCTGTATGTCTGTCTGCCTGTCTTCTCAGGTTCCTAACCTCTTTGGCACAGTGTTTAACTGGACATAACTGTACACACACACACTTATCCTGCACACACCACATCTTTTGGACACGCGCGCGCACGCACACACACACACACACACCCCTGTGGTAGTGCGGGTTGGCTTTTGGATACATGAGCTACTCTATCACACTGAGAAGTCCCAGAGCACCAACAAGAGCAGACCTCTACATCACTCTTATTCTGTTTACACGGACCCTCAACAGGCTCACAGCCAGGGTCAGAGCCAGAGTTAAAGGAGCATGTTTGTGTTGGCCTTGATTATGTGTGTGCCATTGGTAGTGGTCAGTTATTGTTTTATGTCACTTTACTTACACAAAATCCACTAACCTCACTCCACTGCTAGCTTGAAGTGTCACAGATGGAGCTATCCAATTGGTAACTTTGTGTGGCTCAAATGGTTTGTACGTTATCAAGCTGGCGGCCACGTGTGTTAGCAAGGCAGAGGAGCCTGGTCCAAGCCCAGTCAGAGGCGAGTTCAGAGAGGCAGTGTATATCTGCTAAGCTAGCACACTGGTGCTCCAGAGTTGGGCTCAGCTCGACTGCTGGGGTCGCTGTGGAGCGAGGTTAGATGGGGGTTAGTGTAACGGAGTAAGAGTGTGTAACGGAGTAAGCTATACAATTGGTACCTTTTTGTTAGGGCTGAGATGTTCATGGAATTTTGGATGCTGGTTATTGGCCAGCCAAATGACAGCGGTCACCGCAATAACCGTTTGAATAGAAAAATACGAAAAAATACAMATTTTCTCCTTTCCTCCACTCCTGGTTGCAAAGATGTTCAAATGTTCATAAATGACCAGCATGGTCAATTAATAATAATCACAGTAGTTGTCGAGGGTGCAAGTCAGCACCTCAGGAGTAAATGTCAGTTGGCTTTTCATAGCCGATCATTAAGAGTATCTCTACCGCTCCTGCTGTCTCTAGAGAGTTGAAAACAGCAGGTCTGGGACAGGTTGCACGTCCGGTGAACAGGTCAGGGTTCCATAGCCGCAGGCAGAACAGTTGAAACTGGAGCAGCAGCACGGCCAGGTGGACTGGGGCCAGCAAGGAGTCATCATGCCAGGTAGTCCTGAGGCATGGTCCTAGGGCCCCTTGACTTTTTCCACATTTTGTTACATTACAGCCTTATGCTAAAATTGATTACATTTTCCCCCCTCATCAATCTACACAATACCCCATAATGACAGAGCAAAAACAGGTTTTTAGACAGTTTTGCAAAATGTTTTAAAAATGACATTGACATACAGTACCAATCAAAAGTTTGGACATACCTACTCATTCAAGGGTTTTTATTTGTTTTGACTATTTTCTACATTGTAGAATAATGGTACATGATATCAAAATAAAAAGATATATTTGAGATTCTTCAAAGTAGCCAACCTCTGCCTTGATGACAGCTTTGCACACTCTTGGCATTCTCTCAACCAGCTTCTTGAGGTAGTCACCCGGAATGCATTTCAGTTAACAGGTGTGCCTTGTTAAATAGTGGAATTTCTTTCCTTCTTAATGTGTTTGAGGCAATCAGTTGTGTTTTGACAAGGTAGGGGTGGTTAACAGAAGATAGCCCTATTTGGTAAAATACCAAGTCTATATTATGGCAAGAACAGCTCAAATAAGCAAAGATAAATGACAGTCCATCAATACTTTAAGACATGAAGGTCGTTCAATCCGGAACATTTCAAGAACTTTGAAAGTTTCTTCAAGTGCAGTTGCAAAAACCATCCAGCACTGTGATGAAACTGGCTCATCACGACTGCCACAGGAAAGGAAAACCCAGAGTTACCTCTGCTGCAGAGGATAAGTTCATTAAAGTTATTTGCACCTCAAATTGCAGCCCAAATAAATGCTACACAGAGTTCAAGTAACAGACACATCTCAACATCAACTGTTCAGAGGAGACTGCGTGAATCAGGCCTTCCTGGTCGAATTGCTGCAAAGAAACCACTACTAAAGGACACCAACAACAATAAGAAGAGACATGCTTGGGCCAAGAAACACGAGCAATGGACATTAGACCAGTGGAAATCTGTCCTTTGGTCTGAGTCCAAATTTGAGATTTTTGGTTCTAACCGCGGTGTCTTTGTGAGATCTCTGCATGTGTGGTTCCCACCATCAAGCACGGAGGAGGTGGTATGATGGTGTGGGGGTGCTTTGCTAGTAACACTCTGTGGCTACTTTGAAATATATATTTTGGTTTAACAATTTTGTGGTTACTACATGATTCCATGTGTTATTTCATAGTTTTGTTGTCTTCACTATTATTCTACAATGTAGAACATAGTAAAAATAAGGAAAAACCCTTGAATGAGTAGGTGTGTCAAACTTTTGACTGGAACTGTAAGTATTCAGACCCTTTACTCAGTACTTTGTTGAAGCACCTTTGGAAGCAATTACAGCCCTGAGTCTTCTTGGGTATGACGCTACAAGCTTGGCACAACTGTATTTGGGGAGTTTCTCTCATTTTTCTCTGCAGATCCTCACAAGCTCTGTCAGGTTAGATGGGGAGTGTCACTGCACAGCTATTTTTAGGTCTCTCCAGAGATGTTCGATCTGGTTCAAGTCCGTGCTCTGGCTAGGCCACTCAAGGACATTCAGAGACTTGTCCCGAAGCCACTCCTAAGTTGTCTTAGCTGTGTGCTTAGTGTCGTCGTCCTGTTGGAAGATGAACCTTCGCCCCAGTCTGAGGTCCTGAGCAGGTTTTCATCAAGGATCTCGCTGTACTTTGCTCCGTTCATCTTTACCCCGATCCTGACTAATTTCCCAGTCGCCGCCACTGAAAAACATCTCCAGAGCATAATGATGCCACCACCATGCTTCACTATAGGGATGGTGCCAGGTTTCCTCCAGATGTGATGCTTAGCATACAGTCCAAATAGTTCAATCTTCATTTCATCAGACCAGAGAATCTTGTTTCTCATGGTCTGAGTCCTTTAGGTGCCATTTGGCAAACTCCAAGTGGGCTGTCATGTTCCTTTTTCTGAGGAGTGGCTTCCGTCTGGCCACTCTACTATAAAGGCCTGTTTATTGGAGTGCTGCAGAGATCGTTGTCCTTCTGGAAGGTTCTCCCATCTCCACAGAGGAACTCTGGAGCTCTGTCAGAGTGACCAACGGGTTCTTGGTCACCTCCCTGACCAAGACCCTTCTCCGCCGATTGCTCAGTTTGGCCGGGCGGCCAGCTCTAGGATGAGTCTTGGTGGTTCCAAACCTCTTCCATTTAATAATGATGGAGGCCACTGTGTTCTTCGGGACCATCAATGTTGCAGAAATGTTTTGGTACCCTTCCCCAGATTTGTGCCTCGACACAATCCTGTCTCGGAGTTCTACGGACAATTCCTTCAACCTTGCCTTGGTTTTTGCTCTTACATGCACTGTCAACTCTGAGACCTTATGTGACCAGTTTCAGGAAATTAGGCATATGTCGCGGGTCACTTCCTTCACAGGAGAGCTGTTTGAACGTTAACTTTTTTGGCAAAAATGCCTTCTTGAACATGTGAGCTTTCATGTGCCTTAATAACAAACGTGTATACCATCTGTAAATATGAATACAATTGTTAAATTACAAGCCTATTTGGTTTAGCCACAGAAAATGACAGCAACCTTCCCACTAGCCATGATTGGCTAAGATAATGAATGGGTTGGACATGCCGATAGATGAGTTTGGATTGGTCTGCCATATAGCACGCTTCTGTCTATTTGAGGTAGTCAGTATCAAATCAAATCATTTTCTTTTTGTAACATGCACCGAAAACAACAGGTACAAAATTTCACTTACAGTGAAATGCTTACTTACAAGCTTACTTAACCTCTCTGGGATATGTGGGACGCCAAAATCCAGGGAAAATGCAGAGCGCCAAATTAAAATAAAATGATATAAAAATCAAACTTTAATTAAATCACACATGCAAGATACCAAATTAAAGCTACACTCGTTGTGAATCCAGCCAACATGTCAGATTTCAAAAAGGCTTTTCGGCGAAAGCAAAAGATGCTATTATCTGATGATAGCACAACAGTAAATAAAGAGAGTGTAGCATATTTCAACCCTGCAGGCGCAACACAAAACGCAGAAATAAAATATAAATCATGCCTTACCTTTAACGAGCTTCTTTTGTTGGCACTCCAATATGTCCCATAAACATCACACATGGTCCTTTTGTTCAATTAATTCCGTCCATATATATCCAAAATGTCCATTTATTTGGCGCATTTACAGAAAAAAACAGCTTCCAATTTGCGCAACGTCACTACAAAATATCTCAAAAGTTACGTGTAAACTATGCCAAAACATTTCAAACTACTTTTGTAATACAACTTTAGGTATTTTTAAACGTTAATAATCGATCAAATTGAAGACGGGTCTATCTGTTTTCAATACAGGAGGACAACAAACTAACGCTACTTTTCTAGTCTTGCGCAACTCTCAAACAGTACACATAACCTTACACTGATTCAAGATGGCCGTACTTCTTCATTGCACAAAGGAATAACCTCAACCAATTTCCAAAGACTGGTGACATCCAGTGGAAACTGTAGGAACTGCAAACAAGTTCCTTAGAAATCTAGTATCTCAATGAAACTCATTGAACAGACAGTGACCCCAAAAAAAGAAAATTCTGAATAGTTATTCCTCGGGGTTTTGCCTGTTATGTTATACTCACAGACATGATTCAAACAGTTTTAGAAACTTCCGAGTGTTTTCTATCCAAATCTAATAATATGCATATCTTATATTCTGGGGATGAGTAGAAGGAAATTGAAATTGGGCACGCTATTTATCCAAAAGTGAAAATGCTGCCCCCTATCCTAGAGAAGTTAACTAACAATGCAGTTTTAAGAAAAATACACACACAAAAATAAATATAAAGTAACAAATAATGAAAGAGCAGCAGTAAAATAACAATAGCGAGGCTATATACAGGGGGTACCGGTACAGAGTCAATGTGCGGGGGCACCGGTTAGTCGAGGTAATTGAGGTAATATATACATGTGGGTAGAGTTATTAAAGTGACTTATGCATAGACAATAACAGAGAGTAACAGCAGTGTAAAAGAGGGTGGGGGGAAATGCAAGTAGTTAGGATAGCCATTTGATTAGATGTTCAGGAGTCTTATGGCTTGGGGTTAAAAGCTGTTTAGAAGCCTCTTGGACCTAGACTTGGCGCTCCGGTACCTCTTGCCGTGCGGTAGCAGAGAGAACAGTCTATGTCTAGGGTGGCTGGGGTCTTTGACAATTTTTATGGTCTTCCTCTGACACCACCTGGCATAGAGTTCCTGGATTACAGGAAGCTTGGCCCCAGTGATGTACTGGGCCGTACGCACTACCCTCTGTAGTGCCTTGCGGTCCGAGGCCGAGCAGTTGCCATACCAGGCAGTGGTGCAACCAGTCAGAATGCTCTCGATGGTGCAGCTGTAGAACCTTTTGAAGATTTGAGGACCCATGCCAAATCTTTTCAGTCTCCTGAGGGGGAATAGGTTTTGTCGTGCCCTCTTCACGACTGTCTTGGTGTGCTTGGACCTTGTCAGTTTTTTGGTGATGTGGACACCAAAGAACTTGAAGCTCTCAGCCTGCTCCACCACAGCCCCGTCGATAAGAATGGGGGCTTGCTCAGTCCTCCTTTTTCTGTAGTCCACAATCATCTCCTTAGTCTTGATCATGTTTAGGGAGAGGTTGTTGTCCTGCCACCACATGGCCAGGTCTCTGACCTCCTCCCTATATAGTGTCTTGTTGTTGTTGCTAATCACGCCTACCACTGTTGTGTCATCGGCAAACTTAATGATGGTGTTGGAGTCATTCTTGGCCATGCAGTCATGAGTGAACAGGGAGTAAAGGAGGGGCGTGAGCACGCACCTCTGAGGGGCCCCTGTTTTGAGGATCAGCGTGGCGGCTGTGTTGTTACCTACTCTAACCACCTGGGGGTGGCCCTTCAGGAAGTCCAGGATCCAGTTGCAGAGGGAGGTGTTTAGTCCCAGGGTCCTTAACTTAGTGATGAGCTTTGAGGGCACTATGGTGTTGAACGCTGAGCTGTAGGTAATGAATAGCATTCTCAAATAGGTGTTCATTTTGACCAGGTGTGAAAGGGCAGTGTTGAGTGCAATAGAGATCGGATAGGATAGGATTTGTTGGGGCAGTATGCAAATTGGAGTGGGTCTAGGGTTTCTGGGATAATGGTGTTGATGTGAGCCATGACCAGCCTTTCATAGCACTTCATGGCTACAGACGTGAGTGCTACGGGTCGGTAGTCATTTAGGCAGGTTAGCTTAGTGTTCTTGGGTGCATGGACTATGGTGGTCTGCTTGAAACATGTTGGTATTACAGACTCAAACAGGGAGAGGTTGAAAATGTCAGTGAAGACACTTGCCAGTTGGTCAGCACGTGCTCTGCTCGGAGTACACGTTCTGGTAATCCATCTCGCCCTGCGGCCTTGTGAATGTTGACTTGTTTAACTTGTGGCAAAATCCTGCACTTAAGTGCGCTGCCACTTTAAAAGCACATGAGCAGTAGGAAGGAGGAGATAAAAGAGCTCGTTAAGCTCTATTGGAGAGGAGCTCTTGTTGGCGCGACAGTTTGGTTTGTGTGTGCTATGCGAAGACGTGGTTATTTTCATTTGGGACCGTGACAGTTTTTGTTGTGTGCTATGCTGCAGAGGTTTTTTGTTTGTCTTCAGCGTATGTGGTTGTATAGTGTTTGGATCAATCCTCGGTGTGATCGCTCAACGACGTGGTTGTTCTCATTTGGGACCGCGATGGTTATGGATCAAATGGATTAGTAGCAACATTTGTTGCGAAGCGTTCAACTACAACCCAACATACCATCGGACAGTCAGACCGGATACCTGCACCCTCCAGACCACAGCTAAGCCCTCTCTTGTTCTTTTTCTCTTTCTTTTCCTGCTATGTTCCAGTGCTTTACACTGAAACCGACTCTATTTCCTAAGTACATTGAAGTTCATTGGAGCTGGACTAGTGTGTATATGAACACCACCCATTCATACCCTCTGCACTCCTCACCAGGAAGAGAATACAAACTGTTGCAAATCCTCTGTGTGATGACTGGGTTCATTCATTATTGTATGAAGTTGCTGTTTATTTGCTCTGCCATTATTGTTATATGAGGTATGTTTGGTGGGGTTACCAAGAATTGTGGAAGGACTGTGCTGTGATGTGGGATCTATAGGGTGTGTATTCTCTTTTCTCTCCGCTGGCTATCTGGTCAACAGGCTACACTCTAGGCAGTCTCTTCTGCTGATGTGTGTGGGTCTGGTAGTGGTACTCTCGCTGTTCTATTATTTCCTTCTTTTGGCAGGGTTAATACCTGCCTGGCGCCCGAACAATCTTCTTTACCTTTCTCTAATTAATACCGCTACAAACTTCTTGCCGCACGGATCCCTTTAGCGTGATCATTTTCGTAAAAAAACGCTGAATTGCAGAGCGCCAAATTAAAAAAAATATAATAATATTTATAATCATGAAATCACAAGTGAAATATACCAAAACACAGCTTAGCTTGTTGTTAATCCACCTATCGTGTCAGATTTTGAAAATATGCTTTACAGCGAAAGCAATCCAAGCGTTTGTGAGTTTATCAATCACCAGACAAAACAGTAAGAACAGCTAGCCAGAAAAGCAATACAATTAATCGCTTCTCTTTGATAATCTTCAGATGTTTGCACTCACGAGACTCCCAGTTACACAATAAATGTTATTTTTGTTCAGAAAACCACAGGCTCGTTCCGGTCCTGAAAGGCAGATGAAAATTCCAAAAAGTATCCGTAATGTTCGTAGAAACATGTCAAACATTTTTTATAATCAATCCTCAGGTTGTTTTTAACATACATAATCGATAATATTTCAACCGGACGGTAACCTATTCAATAGTACAGAGAAAGAAAATGTCGAGCTACATCTCTCGCGCCCAGGAACTAATCAAAGAACACCTGACGCGTTTTGAAAAATCTCGCTCATTTTTCAAAATAAAAGCTTGAAACTATGTCTAAAGCCTGGTCACAGCCTGAGAAAGCCATTAGAAAATGAATCTGGTTGATACCTCTTTAAATGGAGGAGCAGGCAACGGAACAGGGATTTTTACAAATAAAAGGCACGTCCGGGTTGGGTTTCCTCAGGTTTTCGCCTGCAAAATCAGTTATGTTATACTCACTATATTTTGACAGTTTTGGAAACGTTATAGTGTAGAGTCTATCCTAATCTGTCAATTATATGCATATTCTAGCATCTGGACCTGAGAAATAGTCCATTTACCTTGGGAACGTTATTTATCCAAACATAAAAATTCTGCCCCCTAGCTGAAAGAAGTTAAAGGTCTTACTCACAAATGGCTGCGGAGAGTGTGATCACACAGTCGTCCRGAACAGCTGGTGCTCTCATGCATGTTTCAGTGTTACTGCCTCGAAGTGAGCATAGAAGTAATTTAGCTCATCTGGTAGGCTCGTGTCACTGGGCAGCTCTCGGCTGTGCTTCTCTTTGTAGTCTGTAATGGTTTGCAAGCCCTGCCACATCTGAAGAGCGTCAGAGCCGGTGTAGTGCGATTCGATCTTAGTCCTGTATTGATGCTTTGCCTGTTTGATGGTTCGTCAGAGGGCATAGCGGGATTTCTTATCAGCTTTCGGGTTAGAGTCCCGCTCCTTGAAAGCGGCAGCTCTACCCTTTAGCTCAGTGCGGATGTTGCCTGTAATCTGGTTGGGGTATATACGTACAGTCACTGTGGGGACGACGTCATCGATGCACTCATTGATGAAGCCAGTGACTGATGTGGTGTACTCCTGAATGCCATCGGAAGAATCCCGTAACATATTCCAGTCTGTGCTAGCAGCTTAGCATCAGCTTCATCTGACCACTTTTTTATTGACCAAGGCACTGGTGCTTCCTGCTTCAATGTTTGCTTGTAAGCAGGAATCAGGAGGATAGAGTTATGGTCAAATTTGCCAAATGTAGGGCGAGGCAGAGCTTTGTACGTGTCTCTGTGTGTGGAGTAAAGGTGGTCTTGAGTTTTTTCCCCTCTGGTTACACATTTAACATGCTGATAGAAAGTTTCCCTGTATTAAAGTCCCCCGCCACTAGGAGCGCCGCCTCTGGATGAGCGTTTCCCTGCTTGCTTATGGCGGTATACAGTATACAGGTAGATAGTGTGGTCTACAGCTTATCATGAGATACTCTACCTCAGGCGAGCAAAACCTTGAGACTTCCTTAGATATCATGCACCAGCTGTCGTTTACAAATATGCATAGACAGCCACCCCTTGTCTTACCAGAGGCTGCTGTTCTATCCTGCCTTTACAGTGTATAACCCGGCAGCTGTATGTTATTAATATCTTTGTTCAGCCACGACTCATTGAAACATAAGATATTACAGTTTTTTATGTCCCTTTGGTAGGATATACATGCTTTTAGTTTGTCCAATTTATTATCCAGCGATTGTACGTTGGCCAGTAGTACGGATGGCAAAGGCAGATTAGCCACTCGTCGGCAGATCCTCACAAGGCACCCCGATCTCTTTCCACGATACCTCTTCCATATTTTTCTCCTGCGAATGACTGGGATGAGGGCCTGTTCAGGTGTCTGGAGTAAATCCCTCTTGTCCGACTCATTAAAAAGAAATTCTTTATCCAGTTCAAGGTGAGCAAATCGCTGTTCTGATTTCCAGAAGCTCTTTTCGGTCATAAGGGACGGTAGCAGCAACATTATGTACAAAATAAGAACTTTTTTTTTAAACAAACCAAATAGCACGATTGGTTTCTTATGGCTGGGGGCAGTATTGAGTAGCTTGGATGAATAAGGTGCCCAGAGTAAACTGCCTGCTACTCAGTCCCAGAAGCTAAGAATCCTCTACTAATTATATGCATTGGATAGAAAACATTCTGAAGTTTCTAAAACTGTTTGAATGATGTCTGTGAGTATAACAGAACTCATATGGCAGGCAAAAACCTGAGAAAATCCAACCAGGAAGTGGGAAATTGGAGGTTTGTAGGTTTGCCTATCCAATATACTGTGTCTATGGGGTCATATTGAACTTCCTAAGACTTCCACTAGATGTCAACAGTCTTTAGAACCTTGTTTGATGCTTCTACTGTGAAGGATGAGGGAATAGGAGCTGATTGAGTCAGGGCTCTGGCAGAGTGCCACGAGCTCACTCAGGCGCGCCCCCGTGAGAGTTAGCTGCGTTCCATCGCATTTCTACAGACAAAGGAATTCTCTGTTTGAAACATTATTGAAGATTTATGTTAAACATCCTAAAGATTGATTCTATACATCGTTTGACATGTTTCTACAAACTGTAATGGAATTTTTTGACTTTTCGTCTGGCCTGCGCGTCATCAATTTGGATTTTGGAACTAAACGCGCAAACAAAAAGGAGGTATTTGGACATAAATGATGGACTATATCAAACAAAACGAACATTTATTGTGGAACTGGGATTCCTGGGAGTGCATTCCGATGAAGATCATCAAAGGTAAGTGAATATTTATAATGCTATTTCTGGCTTCTGTTGACTCCAACATGGCGGGTACCTGTATGGCTTGTTTTGGTCTCTGAGTGCTGTACTCAGATTATTGCATGGTGAGCTTTTTCCGTTTTTTTTAAATCTGACACAGCGGTTGCATTAAGGAGAAGTTTATCTAAAGTTCCATGTAAAACACTTGTATCTTTTATTAATGTTTATTATGAGTATTTCTGCAAATTGATGTGGCTCTGCAAAATCACCAGATGTTTTGGAGGCAAAACATTACTGAACATAACGCGCCAATGTAAACAATTTTTGGGGGATATAAATATGAACTTTATCGAACAAAACATATGTATTGTGTAACATGAAGTCCTATGAGTGTCATCTGATGAAGATCATCAAAGGTTTGTGATTAGTTTTCTCTATTTCTGCTTTTTGTGACTCCACTCTTTGGCTGGAAAAATGGCTGTGTTTTTCTGTGACTAAGTACTGACCTAACATAATCAGATGGTGTGCTTTCGTCGTAAAGCCTTTTGGAAATCAGACACTGTGGTGGGATTAACAACAAGTTTATCTTTAAAATGGTGTAAAATTATTATTAAAATAATAATTTTAATTATGAGATTTCTGTTTGAATTTGGCGCCCTGCACTTTCACTGGCTGTTGTCATATCGATCCCGTTAACGGGATCTCAGCCGTAAGAAGTTTTAAGAGCCCATGAAACGATAGCCATCCTCTCCGGCGCCATCGGAGAGCCATGTGTATGTGTAGGTAATTCTGTCTAACGCAACTTTTTTTTAAATGTATCGCGTAGTAAAACTGCATAAGTGTTGCATCCCACTCTCTATAGAACATAGTTTTGAAATCAGTGGAATTCGAATATGATAGCTAAGGAGATGGAGAAAACACCTGTGTCCGGATTACATCTTCAAACTAAGGTGAACCATGGCATCCGTGACAGGAGACGCATCCATCGATGATGTATATGGGTAAGATAGTCTAGCTTGCTACATTTTTCAGATATTACACATTTCTAATTTTGACAAAGTGGTTTCATTTCAAGTTAGTGTACTGTTAGCTAGCTAATGTTAGCTGGCTGTCTCACTAGCTAACGTTATGTGTATGATCTTATTATTCATATCTCAGACACATTTGCTTGCCTAGTTATAGCCTCATGTTAGCTAGCTAACATTGAACCTGGTTGGTTAGCTACCTGCAGATTCATGCAGGGTAGTAACATCATGAATTGGGATTATGGTTCATTGTTTAGCTAGCTTGCTAGCTAGCTACATGTCTTAACAAAAGACTCCCCTATGCAAGTAACCATTTCGGGTGCGTTCGTAAATTCAGTCTGGTCATCTACTCTCGTCTGAGTGTGCCAGAGAATTTACGAACGCTCAACACCAGTTGAATTTGGCCAGTGTTAGTAAACTTCAGCAAAAAAGCGTAATTAAATAGTTACCAGCAGCACAGTTAGTCACCAACGCTCTGGATAACATGAAAACAGCCTAACCAGCTCTATTAGGGAGAGTAAAATGGTCAGAGCGGGGTGTACTCACATTTGTGTCTGGAAGTAGCTAGCCAATGTTAGCCAGTTAGCTTGGATGCTTGACCGCCGTTGTGAGGTCAAAACGTTCGGATCAACCCTACTCATCGGCCAGAGCGTCCAGTGTGCACTCTGAACGCTACGAGAGCAAAATGCTCTAAATTGACGAACGTACAATCTGACAGCACAGTTGCAGTCACCAACGCTCTAGATAACATTACAGCCTAACTAGCTCTGCTCGGGTGAGTAATGTTCAAGGGGCTCTTCTCTCATTTGTGTCTGGAAGTAGCTCGCAAGTTAGCTTGGGTGCTTGACTGCTGTTAGTACAGAACGCTCGATTAACCCTTAAAGGGATGGGTGGGGCTAAAGCTTAAGAGGGTGTGAACGATGCTGAATGGGTGTAGACAAAGAAGAACACTCCAGTAGTAGTACCAAAATATTTAAAGGCCATTTTCTGAAAATTAAGTTTACAAATGAATCGACTTTCAAAGCAGAATTACTTTCCCATTGTTCCTCAACTGTAGTGTATGATATACATTTTTCTAGCTCTGACACGGAACCCAAACTGGCTGCGCGCATGCACCATCGTTCATAAATTTATTTTGTATCTCCCCACACCAAACGCGATCACAACACGCAGATTAAAATATCAAAACAAACTCTGAACCAATTACATTAATTTGGGGACAGGTCGAAAAGCATGAACCATGTATAGCAATTTAGCTAGCTAGTTTGCACTTGCTAGTTAATTTGTCCTGGGATATAAACATTGATTTGTTATTTTACCTGAAATGCACAATGTCCTCTACTCCGACAATTAATCCACACATAATACAGTCAACCCAATCATTTCTAGTCATCTCTCCTCCTTCCAGGATTTTTCTTCTCTGGACTTTATATTGCGATTGGCAACTTTCATAAAGTTGGACGACCTCATTCGTCTTTCAGTCACCCACGTGGGTATAACCAATGAGGAGATGGCACGTGGGTACCTGCTTCTATAAACCAATGAGGAGATGGGAGAGGCAGGACTTGCACCGCGATCTGCGTCACAAATAGAACTGACTTCTATTTTAGCCTTTGACAACACAGACGCTCGTTGGCGTGCGCGAGCAGTGTGGGTGCAATAAGTGAATAATATAGATTTCTACATTTATTTTGCAACGATCACGCACACGACGCGAACGGTGTAGTCAGGGTATGAGTCTACTTTTATTCACTGTAAAAAAATTAAATAATAATAATTTTGCTACATAAGACCGATTTGAGCCGGTCGGTCACTTATATTGACAGGTGCGTGCCTTTCCAAATCATGTCCAATCAATTGAATTTACCACAGGTGGCCTCCAATCAAGTTGTAGAAACAGTTACCTCAAGGATGATCAATGGAAACAGGATGGACCTCAAACAGTCACACTCCAAACTCCACTATGGCGTCTGAACATCACACCTGCGGGACAGGTACAGGAAGGCAACAACAACTGCCCGAGTTATACCAGGAACGCACAATCCCTCCATCAGTGCTGACTGTCCACAATAGGCTGAGAGAGGCTGGACAGGGCTTGTAGGCCTGTTGTAAGGCAGGTCCTCACCAGACATCACCGGCAACAACGTTGCCTAAGGGCACAAACCCACCGTTGCTGGACCAGACAGGACTGGCAAAAAGTGCTCTTCACTGACGAGTCGTGGTTTTGTCTCACCAGGGGTGATGGTGGGATTTGCGTTTATCGTCGAAGGAATGAGCATTACACCGAGGCCTGTACTCTGGAGCGGGATCGATTTGGAGGTGGAGGGTCCGTCATGGTCTGGGGCGATGTGTCACAGCATTATCGGACTGAGCTTGTTGTCATTGCAGGCAATCTCATCGCTGTGCGTTACAGGGAAGACATCCTCCTCCCTCATGTGGTACCCTTCTTGCAGGCTCATCCTGACATTACCCTCCAGCATGACTATGCCACCAGCCATACTGCTCGTTCTGTGTATGATTTCCTGCAAGACAGGAATGTCAGTGTTCTGCCATGGCCAGCGAAGAGCCCGGATCTCAATCCCATTGATCACGTCTGGGACCTGTTGGATCGGAGGGTGAGGGCTAGGGCCATTCCCCCCCAGAAATGTCCGGGAACTTGCAGCTGCCTTGTGGGGTAACATCTCACAGTAAGAACTGGCAAATCTGGTGCAGTCCATGAGGAGGAGATGCACTGCAGTACTTAATGCAGCTGGTGGCCACACCAGATATTGACTTACTTTTGATTTTGACCCCCCCCCCCCTTTTTAAGGGAACAATTTTCCATTTCTGTTAGTCACATGTCTATGGAACTTGTTCAGTTTGTCTCAGTTGTTGAGTCTATTTTATTCATACAAATATTTACACATGCTAATAAGTTTGCTGAAAATAAACGCAGTTGACAGTGCGAGGACGTTTCTTTTTTTGTTGAGGTTACATGTTCGCTATAATTGTAGTTAACTCTTTAAGCTGCCCTGCACAATCAGTGAATCAACAGCATCGCCTGGGCCTATACATTCTCTCTAAGACTCATAGCATAAGGCAACTAGTCCATCCAGTATGCATAATAATACAGTCCACACTCAAAAGTTATGACTAGAATTTGTTTAATTTCGGAGTATAGGCTTGACCAATTATGTACCAAAGACATCTTAAATCAGTTAATAAAAAATAAAAAAATTGACATGCATAATATGCAGTAAGCTATGCATTGTATAACGCCATACAGTGCCTTCGGAAAATATTCAGACCTCTTCACATTTTGTTACGTTACAGCCTTATTCTAAAATGGATTAAATAAAAAATCCAAAGCTATCTACACACAATACCCCATAATGACAAAGCGAAAACAGGTTTTTAGAAGTTTTTGCAAATGTATTAAAAATAAAAACAGAAATACCTTATTTACATAAGTATTCAGACCTTTTGCGATGAGACTTGAAATTGAGCTCAGGTGCATCCTGTTTCCATTGACCATCCTTGAGATGTTTCTACAACTTGATTGGAGTCCACCTGTGGTACATTCAATTAATTGAATATGATTTGGAAAGGCACGCACCTGTCTATATAAGGTCCCACAGTTGACAGTGCATGTCAGAGCACCAAGCCATGAGGTCAAAGGAATTGTCCATAGAGCTCTTAGACAGGATTGTGTGGGTTCTGCAGCATTGAAGGTCTCCAAGAACACAGTGGCCTCCATCATTCTTAAATGGAGAAGTTTGGAACGACCAAGACTCTTCCTAGAGCTTGCCTCTCGGCCAAACTGAGCAATCGGGGGAGAAGTGCCTTGGTCTGGGAGGTGACCAAGAACCCGATGGTCACTCTGACAAAGCTCTAGAGTTCCTCTGTGGAGATGGGAGAACCTTCCAGAGGGACAACCATCTCTGTAGCACTCCACCAATCAGGCCTTTATGGTAGTGTGGCCAGACGGAAGCTACTCCTCAGTAAAAGGCACATGACAGGCCGCTTGGAGTTTGCCAAAAGGCACCTAAAGACTCTCAGACCATGAGAAACAAGATTCTCTGGTTTGATGAAACCAAGATTGAACTCTTTGGCCTGAATGCCAAAGCGTCACGTCTGGAAAGCCAAGCATCACGTCACTAGTCAGGATCGAGGCAAAGATGAACGGAGCGAAGTACAGAGATCCTTGATGAAAACCTGCTCCACAGCGCCCAGGACATCAGACTGGGCAAAAGGTTATCTTCCAACAGGACAATGACCCTAAGCACACAGCCAAGACAACGCAGGAGTGGCTTCGGGACAAGTCTCTGAATGTCCTTCAGTGGCCCAGCCAGACCCCGGATTCGTCCCGATTGAACATCTCTGGAGAGACCTGAAAATAGCTGTGCAGCAATGCTCCCCATCCAACCAGAGCTTGAGAGGATCTACAGAGAAGATTGGGGAAAAACTCCCCAAACACAGATGTGCGACGCTGGTAGCGTCCTACCCAAGAAGACTTGAGGCTGTAATTGCTTCCAAATGTGCTTCAACAAAGTTCTGAATAAAGGGTCTGAATATTTATGAAAAATGCTGATTTTTCTGTTTTTTATTTTTAATAAATTAGCAACAATGTCTTAACTTGTTTTTGCTTTGTCATTATGGGGTATTGTGTATGGATTGATGAGGGGAAAAAAATATTTAAAACATTTTAGAAAAAGGCTGTAACGTAACAAAATGTGGATAAAGTCAAGGGGTCTGAATACTTTTCGAAGGCACTGTATGTGTAACCTCTAACATGCTAATGAGTGTTTTGAATTAGGCTAATCATCACCTTAGAAAGTGCTGTCCATTACGCTGTGTTAGGCTTTGAAACAACATCCCTGTTTTCCACTCAGTTTCAACCTGTTGAACGTCTTTCTTCAAGTTGATCAATTTCAGTGAGTTTTAAAAGCACGATACTGTTTTGTTGATTTGTGATTTTTGATTTCATTTGCATTGATTTCAGAGTGGTGAAGAGGGACAATAGAGCTCTGAGTATCAGGCAATTAGCGACCTTATGATCGTTAGCGAGTTGGGTACTACCAACGAATGTCCAGAGTGCATAAGAGGAGATTACCATGACTCAACGGTCACGTGGAATTGACTCATGACTGTCGGTATGGCGGTAATACATCAGGCAACAGCCATAACTGTACTGTACTGAGAGCTGGGTTTTTTGAATCACAGCTATTTTGTATTATACAGCAGTGCTCTAGCTTACAAACCCAAACGGTACATTACTGGAGCAAATATTCTGTTCTTCAAAAGTTGCTAGTACTTGAAATTACATATTGTATCTACCATGTTGCTGTAGTCCTGCTATACTACAGCATGGATTTGCACACCGTCAGTACAAGATTCAAATAACAAATATAGAGAAGAATTCAGCAGAGAAAAGGAGCAAGGGGGCGTAAGAATACTTATGATAGGGTTCTACTACTTTTATTCCAGACTACATGTAACACACCAGAATCATGATGTTCTTTTCTCTCCGGGACCCTCCTCACTCCTCTCCTTGTTTCTGTCTGTCTCTGGGAAGTCTCATCTGACCTCAGGATCTGGTGTGCTATGCTGTGCTGATTGGGTGGTCCATGTCTTCAGGGCTACGTATACCGGGGTATTTTGGAATACCGTCATAGGATTTTCAATACAGGTTTTTGGGGGGGAGTTGGGGGCATAAAAATAAGTTATAACTATAAGAAATCTAAGATATGTCAAATAAATCATATCCAGCTCAGGGCTCCACCTATGGTTTGCTAACTCTAGATATCAAAAGCAAGCTTCTTGGTTACAGCAGAGACATTCAATCCCCTCCTGGATCAAGATCCCTGTTGCCTAAAATGTTTAGTGCGACCCCCAAAAATTATTGATATATATATATATATATATATATATATATTGTTTTAAATAGCACCCCTTGTGTGCACTTCTGGTAATACCGTATTTTGGATACCGCCCAACCCTAAGGGCTACTGCTTCTGCCACCAGGCTAAAGTTAGCAAAGTTGTTTCCGTGGGCCGCATGGGGAGGATTAAGAATGAGCTCCTCTTTCTCCAAGAAAAAGTTGCAGACTATGAGGATAAGACACGGTCAACATTTTGCCAACAATATGTTGATTTGTGCCCTTCGTCTGCCATAGATCTAATCATGTTTTATAATCTCATTTAGGAGAGTGTGTTTATCTCTACCATTGTGGGATTTGCAATCCCCCCCTCCCTGGACACTGGCAGAGAGTGCATGCTGATGAGGCACACTTTTAGCCTTTTATGGCTGTGGTAGAGGTTTGAGTCAAAGGGATGGCCTGTGACATGGTGTGTGTGTAACGGCTGAGTGAAAAAGAGTCTGAGATTAACAGAGAGAGAAAGAGAATGAGGTCCCGCTATAACCTGGCTCTCCATTTAGGCTCCCACGGTTTCTGGACTGCCTCTCTTCCCTCGTCCCGTTCCCCCCACTGACTTGACCTTCACAGAGGCATGACAGGCACGCCATTATGACCCAATCAACGGCTGTGACCAGCCAAGCAAAGTCACATCCTTGATTGGGAGACCCCTTTCGCTACCATTACGGAGACCGCTGGCCGGTTGTGCCCCTGTTAGAGCACGGGCAGCGTAATTGAAATGACCTCCTTGCTGCCCTCTCATGCAACGCCACATCTTGATATACTGTCTATAGATTCGGGCTGACCAAACGAGTAATTTCTGAAGAGATAAGGGTTACACTTGGGTTGCCATACAGATTGATATTTTGTATTTTAGAAATGCTCAGCCAGAGAAGTGGAAAATATGTTGAGTGGTTGCACTGAGGCTAACTGACTAAATTGCTCAAATGGCTTGTAAGGGCATTGATGTTAAATTACGCTTTATGAGGGCAATGTATTGGCATAGCAACCACAATTGACAGTATGTGGTGTCCCTCTATTGACAGTCATAAGCACTTCCCTGGAATGCAACAATTTCAAAGATGTGTTCAGTTACCTTTCATATAAGGAAATCAGTCAATTGAAATAATTTCATTAGGCCCTAATATATGGATTTCCTCATGCAGTGCAACACCTCTCCTTCGCATAATGTTGATCAGGCTGTTGATTGTGGCCTGTAATGTTGTCCCATTCTTCTTCAATGGCTGTGCAAAGTTTCTGGATATTGGCATGAACTGGAACACACACACTGGTGTCACGTTCCTGACCTTATTTCCTTTGTTTAGTCTTGTTTAGTTGGTCAGGACGTGAGCTGGGTGGGCATTCTATGTTATGTGTTTCTATGTTGGGTTGTCAACTAGCCTGATATGGTTCTCAATCAGGGGCAGGTGTTTTACGTTTCCTCTGATTGAGAACCATATTAAGGTAGGCTGTTCTCACTGTTTGTTTGTGGGTGATTGTTGCTGTGTCTGTGTTTGTTCACCACACGGTACTGGTTCGTTCCTGTTCGTGCGTTCATGTTTTATGTTCTCATGTTCAGGTCTGTTCATGTTGTTTTGTAGTTTATCAAGTGTTTTTCGTCTTCGTTGATATTATTAAAAGTATGTATTCAAACCACGCTGCATTTTGGTCCGATCCTTGCTCATCCTCAGACGAGGAGGAAGACGAGCGTTACAACTGGCCATGGAAGTACTTGGAAATGTTCAGCTTCCAGGAATTGTGTACAGTTCCTTGTGACATGGGGCAATGCATTATAATCCTGAAAAATTAGGTGATGATGGTGGATGAATGGCATGACAAAGGGCCTCAGGATCAATTCAAATTGCAATCGATAAAATGCAGTTGTGTTCATTATGCCGTCCCATACCATAACCCCACTGTCACCATGGGGCACTCTGTTTACAACGTTGACATCAGCAAACCGCTCGACCACACGATGTCATGCATGCTGTCTGCCATCTGCCCAGTACAGTTGAAACCAAGATTCATCCGTGAAGAGCACACTTCTCCAATGTGTCAGTGGCCATCGAAGGTGAGCATTTGCCCACTGAAGTTGGTTACGACACCAAACTGCAATCAGGTCCAGACCCAGGTGAGAATTATGAGCATGCAGATGAGCTTCCCTAAGACGGTTTCTGACAGTTTGGAGTTTTATCAGCTGTCCGGGTGGATCGTCTCAGGCCATCCCGCAGGTGAAGAATTTCGATGTGGAAGTTCTGGGCTGCCAAATTCTCTAAAACGACATAGTAGGCAACTTTGGCAACATCTTTGGTGGACATTCCTGCAGTCAGCATGCCAATTGCACGCTCCCTCAACTTGAGACATCTGTGGCATTATGCTGTGTGACAAAACTGCACATTGTAGGGTGGCCTTTTATTGTCCCCAGCACAAGGTGCATCTGTAATGATCATACTGTTTAATCAGCTTCTTGATATTCCACACCTGTCAGGCGGATGGATGATCTTGGCAAAGGAAAAATGCTTACTAAGAGGGATGTAAACAAATTTGTGAAAAATAATAGCATTTAATGATGACGAAAAGCAAGCATTTTGCCTTTGTAAGAGTCGAGCAAATTTAACCCAGGATGTCAGGCCTAGACATGCCAAGGAGAATACGGTACAACCATTAATCATAGAGCGCTTGGTAATTGCGCTGTTAGAGTCATTGTCTCCTTTAATGTTGTAGAACAGTAAGCAGTTAGGTCAACAATTATTTGTCACTCATGCTTTGTTATGTGTTCCAAGCCTAATACTTCAGTGAGTATATCTGTTCATTATCTTTCGAGCAATCTCCTTGTTGTCAGTTAGTTGGATTTAAGTTTTGTACTCACAGATTTCGGTCCTGATTAGGCTAACATTTTGTTGTTGAATGCTAACCTAGCTTCTTCAGAGAGCAGAGTACTCTAGTCAACTGAACTCTGGTACATTTTTGAAGATTTTCCAAAACATGCCATTGATTGTATCTGTTCTCTTTCAGTCAGAAAAGTGTACAACCTAATCAAATAAAGTGGAATAAGTCCCCACAGAATAAAGTGTCTTTAAGTGGTAGACACAGATGCTAACTGTGCCCACCAGGCTACCAGTCGCGAAATCACAGGTCCATGTGAAAGTAGTTACAGAAGCCTAACAATAACCCTCACAAGCCTAGTACTCCCACAGACAAACCATATTTCGAGAAATTAATTTAGTAGATAGTAATACAATCTTCAGTGAAGCAATAGATTCCTCATCACCTATTTTCATATGTTTGCGGATCAAGTTTTTTATTAAACTTCAAATACCAACAAACTATCTGGATTAGCTGTACTCACCCTAAACCCTTTGCTGTGATGTCTCTGCAGAGAGCATCTATATCATTTCAGTATGGTAATACACTTTTCTGACTGAAAGACTGTCCCGATTCTCCACCCTTTTCCAGAAGTGTGCACTTGCACACTCCTGTCATGGATTTAAAAGCATAAGATTGGTGTAAGCATCCATGCACAATAGTCTGTGAGTGCACACTTCAGGAAAAAGGTGGAGAATCGGGACTGTCAGTGCATCTCTATTGACCTTAATTCCAGCCAGACACTAGGTGGTAAGAGTCTCAAAATCAGACCCAGTTTCTTTGTACTCTTCAAAGACACTCTGTGGTGCGATCTTAAGTGGAAGCAGGCAAAAAGTTCAAATTCCACTTCCTCTGAAATTTCTGCATGAAGGTTCCCTGTTGCTTCCTGAATACATTTGACTCCTAATAAGTACAAACTCTGTTTAAGAGCTATACAGTTTTACAGTTCATTTGCAGTCTTTTTAATTGCGCCTGATAATTGCATGCTCCGGTTTTGTGCATGCTGTCTCGGCAGTCCCAAGCCTTTACATTCATCAGTAGGTGATGGTATACTGTTCACTGTCTCACAATTCCCTAGGCTTGATGGTGATAAATTGCGCTATATGCAAATTAGTGGGGAGTAAGATTTCTATTTTACTGTCAAACTTTTTCACCATACTGATTCTTTCAAGGCAAATCCCCATATATAAATTTTTGCAATGTTTTCTGACCTGCTGACTTTGCTGTAAAGCTTAGAAACCAGATAACAGAAGTTCCTGGAATATGAAAACTCCTCTGTCTGACCTTAGTCCAATGACTAAGTATCAACCGAGTCACCAAGGTCCTCCAAGGATTGTAGGCACCATGAATCAACAGGGCAACTGCAAAGTGAAGTCATGCACACCATAGAAGAGCATTATAGGGAAATGAGATATCAGCGGGGACCACAGGGCAAAGTAGAGGGAAGGGGACAAGGAGATGGCATTAACAGAGCTGTCAGAAGCAATATCCATCATAAAGGATGCTGCTGTAGAAGCGGTGAACAGGTTAAGGTGAAGTAATCAACCTGCACAAAGGAGCAGCCGCTCATCAGGTTCTAAAATGCTAATCGAGGCTGCGTGGTTGAGTTATGCACTGCCTCCTCCCCTCTTTCGTAATTAGAGGTCCATCAACGCTAACATGCTACTCTATGGTTATTTATTGGAGCTTATGTGAGATAGGATCTGTCTGCACTCTGAGAGCAGAGGAGCACTGAAAGAGGGTGTGAATTTGTATTAAGAAAGTCGTTAGGGCACATATGATGAGCAGCAATACCATCAATGAAAGCAGGCAGTGGAGCGGCACGATGAATGGACACTAATGCACTGTGCGCCTTTTATTGACAGCGCCACAACGTTTGGCCTCATAAGGTTCTTCACTCAGTGGTTTCTGTTGGAGGTATTGGTCCGATTCACCTTTGACAAGGATTTTAGGGAACACGTAACTTGTAGTGGAATGACTTGAAGAATGCATGATTGCATGACATGAAATCAGTCGAAATGTTGAGTACGTCACAAATCTTCAATGTACAACAATCTATGAGATGTCCAATATGAAGAAAACCAAATTAAATTTGAAAGTTTGGCCAATCATTGACTTTAGTTACTTAACTAAGCAAAATCTCCAGACACTATTAGCCCTTGACCAGTAATTGGCACAACTGGTCTAAACTCTTGTTGGGCTTAAAGATTGGCAATTGAGTGGTCAAGTTTGACACTACTAAACACTATACAAATGTATATACTAACTCCCTTTTTGCAAACCCAGCCAGCATAAGGGTACCACCCAAAGCACACAAGCTAGCTACGACTCCAACCACAGACAATACATGAAGAAAAAACATGTACCCAAGTCCAACTAGACAGTGAATACCCATGTACACTCACCGGCCAGTTTATTAGGTAGACCACCCGTTCACGAAAATGGATGGATCGCTCCTACAGACAGTGAATCACGTGGCCCAGGCTTGCTATATAAAGACAGCAGACAGGCATCAAGGCATTCAGCTACTGTTCAGTTGAACGTTAGAAGGGGCAAAACTAGTGACCTAAGCGACTTTGATAGTGGTATAATCGTCGGTTCCAGGCGCGCAGAATCCAGTATCTCATAAACGGCTGCCCTACTGGGCTTTTCCCGCACACAGTGTTTAGGGTTTACTAAGAGCGACTAACAAAAAACATCCAGTCAGCGGCATTCCTGTGGGCGAAAACAGCTCGTTGATGAGAGACGTCGAAGGAGAATGACAAGAATCGTGCAAGCTAACAGGCGGGCCAGAAACAGACAAATAACGGCACAGTACAACAGTGGTGTAGATGCTGAGATGCTGCAGAACAGCATCTCGGAATGCACAACCAGTGGTGGAAAAAGTAAAAGGAAAGATAGCTTAAAAGAAAATGACTCAAGTAAAAGTCACCCAGTAAAATTCTACTTGAGTAAAAGTCTAAAAGTATTTGGTTCTAAATATACTTAAGTATCAAAGTAAATGTAATTGCTAAAATATACTTAAGTATCAAAAGTAAAAGTATAAATCATTTCAAATTCCTTATATTAAGCATGCCAGATGGCACCATTTTCTTGTTTTTAAAATGTACGAACACCCAAGAGCACACTCGTTTACAAACGAAGCATGTGTGTTTAGTCCGCCAGATCAGAAGCAGTAGGGATGACTAGGCATGTTCTCTTGATAAGTGCATGAATTGGACCATTTTCCTGTCCAACTAAGCATTCAGAATGTAACAAGTACTTTTGGGTGTCAGGGAAATGTATGGAGTAAAAAGTACATCATTTTCTTTAGGTATGTAGTGAAGTAAAAGTAAAAGTAGTCAACACTATACATAGTACAAATATCCCAAAAAGAGACTTAAGTAGTACTGTAAAGTATTTTTACTTAAGTACTTTACACCATTGCACACAACTCGGCAATCCTTGTCACAGATGGGCTATTGCAACCACACCCAGCTCCAATCCTATCAGCTAAAATCAACGGATGAAACGCGCTGTTCACAGTATGAATGTACCACCGTCCAATCTGCAGCAACTGCGTGATGCCATCGTGTCAGCATGGACCAACATCCCTTTGGAACGTTTCTGTCACCTTGTAGAATACCCCGAATAATTCAGACTGTTCTGGAGGCAAAGGGGGGTCCGACCCGGTACTAGATGGCTGTACCTAATAAACTGGCATGTGAGACCGTTCTGTTGTAGAGATAGGTGGAGGGCAACAGGGCAGAGACGGTGTACCAGGGAGTTAGCTTGCAGAGAGGTAAACTGTTAGTGAGCAGTGCACACTAGACAGACTCAATGAAGGTTTCCTTCAAATGGTACTATCATACCTGAACCCAAATAACAATCTCTCACTTGGCCCTGTGAATAAAACTCACAGGTATCATAACTCACTTTGATGTTACAAGCAGCAACGTAACCGTTACCTTTAGATATGTAGACTTGAATAGACATAAATTCATGGCATGATAATAAGGCCATGACTACACTCTAGCAGTGATGCAGGAAGAATTAGATGCTCTCTGTGCACCCCGGCAGAGTCTACTTTGAATTGAAAATGAGTGAGTGATACTTGTTGGAGGGCATGTGAGCCAGGTAGGTCATATCCTGCCCTTCCCTCTGTGCTTCATTAGTTTCTCAAGCCACCATGATATTTGGGTTTTTGACAGTCGACATACACAGATGAGCAGCGCAATTAGTCTGGCCGAGGAGGTGAAGCAATTCCATATTACATTTCCCAGTTCTTCTTCTACTGCATAAGTTAAACACCGCTAACAGACTATTTCACATTCCATTCTCTTTCACAGCGTGTGTCCCGCTGGATTTCTCTTCCCTGCGTGTGATAATTGCACAGTCAGGCACAATGAATCCAGTTTCTATGGTTTTGCAAATTTACCCTTTATTGATCTGAAACTCAGTCGTGCTGACTTTGATCTTTGAGTGGCTGCCACTACTTCTCCGGCACTTTTGGGTTAGGTAATAACAATGCCATTTTGAAGTATACTGAACAAAAATATAAACACAACATATAAAGTGTTGGTCCCATGTTTCATGAGCTGAAAAAAAGATCCCACATGTTCCATATGCATGAAAAGCTTATTTCTCTCAAATTTTGTGAACAAATGTGTTTACATCCCTGTTAGTGAGCATTTCTCCTTTGCCAAGATCATCCATCTACATAACAGGTGTGGCGTATCAAGAAGCTGATTCTACAGCATGATCATTACACAGGTGCACCTTGTGCTGGTGACAATAAAAGGCCACTCTAAAATGTGCAGTTTTGTCACACAACTCAATGCCACAGATGTCTCAAGTTTTGAGGGAGTGTGCAATTGGCATGCTGACTGCAGGAATGTCCACCAGAGCTTTTGCCAGAGAATTGAATGTTCATTTCTCTACCCTGAGCCACCTCCAACGTTGTTTTAGAGAATTACATCCAACCGGCCTCACAACCGCAGACCACGTGTATGGTGTTGTATGGGCGAGCGGTATGCTGATGTCAACATTGTGAACAGAGTGGCCCATGGTGGTGGTGGGTTTATGGTATGGCCAGGCATAAGCTACAGACAACGAACACAACTGCATTTTATCTATGGCAATTTGAATTCACAGAGATACTGTGACAAGATCCTGAGGCCCATTGTCGTGCCATTCATCCGCCACTATCACCTCATGTTTCAGCATGATAATGCACAGCCCCATGTCACAAGAATCTGTATCCAATTCCTGGAAGCTGAAAATGTCCCAGTTCTTCCATGGCCTACATACTCACCAGACATGTCACCCATTAAGCATGTTTGGAATGCTCTGGATCGATGTGTACAACAGTGTGTTTCAGTTACCGCCAATATCAACTTCGCACAGCCATTGAAGAGGAGTGGGACAACATTCCACAGGCCACAATCAACAGCCTGATCAACTCTATGTGAAGGAGATTTGGCAAATGGTGGTCACTGACTGGTCCACGACCATACCTTTTCTTTAAGGTATCTGAGATCAACAGATGCATATCTGTATTCCCAGTCATGTGAAATCCATAGATTAGGGCCTAATTAATATATTTCAGTTGAATGATTTCCTTTTATGAACTGTAACTCAGTAAAATATTTGAAATTGTTGTATGTTGCGTTTTATATTTTTGTTCAGTGTAGTTTTACTACCCTATTATGTGGTTCTCTAAATTAATAGATTTTGACTGTGCTATATCAAATTAGTTTACACCTTTTGGGTTAATACCCACTTAACTTTTAGGCTAATACCCACTTAATTTTGAGCAATTTTCAAAAAAGTAATTTTCTTTATTTTTTAAAACTCCCAACATAAGTATTTTCTGGAGGTAAGGACAGTTTACAGTGTAGACTGTAGAGTTTACATTTCAGTTCAACTTCTCCGCCATCTACCACTATTTCATCTTCCTGAACTTAAGAATTCTTTGTATTCAGTGCAAGCTAGCATATGGACTTTAGTATTCAACAATGGTCACTCTCAATGAGTTTGGAAAGTCTTGCATATTTAATGTATACTTCTAATCTCTCGAGGAGCGTGATTGAGGGTGCTTCAAACTTCAGGCACAGTTCAGGAACAGTTCAGAAGTGAATGGTTTGTTTGATAAATGCAGCTATTAATATAATCATAATGAAATACTGTACTCTTAAAATGGTTGGACTGATAAAGAACATTTGGATTGGGCTCATTAAATTCGGACAGAGACACCATTGAGTGACAGCTGTCCAAATGTCGATCTTACAGCCGAGAGTGATAGGACATCTCATCTTCTTGAACACAGACAGCCATGCTCAAACATTAGAGCCCACTCTATAGGCTGTCTGTGAACCTCTCTGGAAGGATATGCTCTACTCTTCCCTCTTGCAGCTCGGAGATTAAAGTGTTTGACCGTCCCACTCCGGGCAAAATCCTAATGGAAGAGAAGAGGAGCTTATTAACGCTTGTTTCTTCTCCCTCTCTCTCATCAATATAAACAGTGAAGTCATACCTKCCAGAGGCCTGTTTTTGCTTGCTGGTGATGTCACCGGCATCCAATCAACCCGTAGCGCTGGGCTATGTAGGGGAGGTAGGGGGAGTCTTGGGTATATGCGCTCTCCCTCATCCTCTGTTATTTATCCGCCCATGCCAAGCACAAGAAGAACACACACAGATCCACATAGTAAACCATCATCCAACATTACAGCAATGTTTCGGCAACCGTAAATATGCCTGTTATAGTTATAGTGTTCAATGTAAGTGCCTGACTTCCATACCTTAAAAAGACAGAATGAGAGGATTTCTCTGTACTGAAGAAGCATTTTGAGCAGCCTCTGACTGCCCAGAATGAAGCTGTTTTGTGTTCATCCGACATGTAGCCAACTACAACGAAATTATATGATAATCATCCTCTGTTTAGTGTAAAGTGAGGTAATTAAGCTATTATTTTGTGTTGACCTCCAGCCAAGGTGACTGTTGAAGCTTTTCATGCCTCTGAATATGGGCTTAATATACACTTTAAAAGCTCATGCCGTTTTCCCCTGCTTCAAACCTCTTGCTGTTGTCACGCCCTGGCCTTAGTATTCTTTGTTTTCTTTATTATTTTAGTTAGGTCAGGGTGTGACATGGGGAATGTATGTGTTTTTTGTAGTGTCTAGGGTGGTTGTAAGGTTTAGGGGGTTTATTAGAGTAGTTGGGTTTATGTTTAGTATAGTAGTCTAGCTGTGTCTGTGGTTGAGTGTAGGTATCTAGGAAAGTCTATGGTTGCCTGAATTGGGTCTCAATTAGAGACAGCTGGTTATTGTTGTCTCTGATTGGGAGCCATATTTAAGGCAACCATAGGCTTTAGCTGTTTGTGGGGAATTGTCTATGTTGAACGTTTGTAGCCTGTGTGTGTGCACTACGTTTATAGCTTCACGGTCGTTTGTTGTTTTTGTATAGTTTGTAATAGTGTTTCGTTTCATGTTCATCTTCGTAGTAAAATAAAAGAAGATGGCTTATTTTCCACATGCTGCGTTTTGGTCCGTCTCTCCTCCACACGATCGTGACAGCTGTACACGTTTTCCCTGCCTCTTGCTTTAAACATGAGTTAAGTCATTTGTAACATACAATAATATCCTTGAGTATAATTTCAGATTATTATAGCAATGAGATTTTTTATGTTTAAGTGTGTAATAGCACAACTGATATGTATCTGGTTTTCAGGATTGATTTGCCAAGAATGAGTCTCTCCTCAACAAAGCGTACTTCACAAAGTTTTCCTGGCTGCTGGCTTGCTTTCACCCTATTGTTCGTATACGGTAGTGCAGAATGTGATGTGCGAAACTTGAAACTTGATGGTTTACAAGCGTCACTGTCTCTGCTGCTCCTTGATTTGTTGCATTCACCGAGGCCCCTGACTATAGGCCTACTCCTATTCTAGCCAGGAAGTAAAAGTGAATTTCCCCCTCCCAGCAGCGGGAATTAGGAGTTGGTGAGACATTGGTCATTATGTTACAGTAACAGATCAATAATTAAGTACCAGGGAGAAACGAAAACCAGCAGACACCAGCTGGAGAGCAACATGGATGTAGAGCATTCCTATAGCAACCCACTGGCACTGGGTCATCCTCAAAGACAAACCCAATAATCCCCAGCATCCCTATGGGCCACAGAGGTGAGCAGACCACCATTTGATTAGCCATATTGACTGGTAAAATGAAAGCACACTTCGCTTCCGGTTGTAAAGCCAAGCCATACATGAATTAGTAGAGGATCGATGCTCTGGTAGAACAGATAGCCCTGTGGACATATGTACACACAGCTTCATCGTAATAAACCAACAATGTCAAGTCCCCTGTCAGTGTCTGCAGAATTACACTATACATACATATTTATGTGGACACCCCATCAAATTAGTGGATTCGGCTATTTCAGCCACACCCGTTGCTGAAAGATGTTAAAATCGAGCACACAGCTATGCAATCTCCATATATAACAATGGCAGTAGAATGACCTTACTGAAGAGCTCAGTGACTTTCAACGTGGCACTGTCATAGGATGTCACCTTTCCAACAAGTCAGTTTGTCAAATTTCTGCCTTGCTAGAGCTGACCCGGTCAACTGTAAGTACTGTTATTGTGAAATGGAAACGTCTAGGAGCAACGACGGCTCAGCCGTGAAGTGGTAGGCCACACAAGCTCACAGAACGGGGCCGCCGAGTGCTGAAGCTCGTAGCGTGTACAAATCGTCTGTCCTCAGTTGCAACACTCACTACTGAGTTCCAAACGGCCTCTTGAAGCAACGTCAGCACAAGAACTGTTCGTCGGGAGCTTCTTRATCACCATGCGCAATGCCAAGCGTTGGGTGGAGTGGTGTAAAGTTCACCGCCATTGGACTTTTGAGCAGCGGAAACGTGTTCTCTGGAGGGATGAATCACGCTTCACCAACTAGCAGTCTGACGGACTAATCTGGGTTTGGCGGATGCCAGGAGAACGCTACCTGTCGGAATGCATAGTGCCAACTGTAAAATTTGGTGGAGGAGGAATAATGGTCTTGGGCTGTTTTTCATTGTTTGGTTGGCCCCTTAGTTCCAGTGACACTGGAAAATCTTAACACTACCGCATGCAATGACATTCTAGACAATTCTGTGCATCCAACTTTGTGGCAACAGTTTGGGGAAGGTCCTTTCCTGTTTCAGCATGACAATGCCCCCCTGCACAAAGCAAGGTCCATACAGAAATGGTTTGTCGAGATCGGTGTGGAAGAACTTGACTGGCCTGCACAGAGCCCTGACCTCAACCCCATCGAACAACTTTGGGATGAATTGGTACGCCGACTGCGAATCAGGCCTAATCGCCCAACATCAGTGCCCGACTTCACTAATGCTCTTGTTGCTCTATGGAAGCAAGTCCCCGCAGCAATGTTCCAACATTTAGTGGAAACCTTTCCAGAAGAGTGAATGCTGTGATAGCAGCAAAGGGGGGACAAACACCATATTAATTCCCATGATTCTGGAATGAGATGTTCGACGAGCAGGTGTCCACATACTTTGATCATATAGTGTATGTCTTGTAAAAAGTAAATAAGGAAGTTAAGATATGTTCCATCCAAGTTTACAGCATGTAATGAAAGTCCAGTAAATGTACAGTGTGTGTGTCTGTGTGTGTTTGTGCGAGCGTGTGCCTTATCTTTCTCAAGTGAGTGTCTCAGACTCGTAGAAAGCCTCATGCCACGGCAGCAATGGGTGATGGTATCAAGACAAAGTGCACTGCTTTTTTTCCCMCACACAGAGCTATGTCCTTTATATTCCATTCCTAAAACTATTGGTCTTAGCTCAGGATGGAATTTGTTGTCGCCACCTTGAGTTATGACACCCGTAGTTCATGATTCTCTGTCATCACACAGGGTGCTCTCTACGTGAGAGAAAAAGTAAACCAGGATGGTGGAAGTGGAGGAGGCTACTTAAAAGGCAGATGTTCTAACAAATAAGAAGACCTTATGGTTGAATAAGGTTCTGTGGCCCAATCAGTGTAATTTAGGTTAGGTCTTCTTGTCATGCCCTGGCCATAGAGAGGCTTTTATTCTCTATTTTGGTTAGGCCAGGGTGTGACTAGGGTGGGCATTCTAGTTTCTTTATTTCTATGTTTTCTATTTCTTTGTGTTTGGCCGGGTGTGGTTCTCAATCAGAGGCAGCTGTCTATCGTTGTCTCTGATTGGGAATCATACTTAGGCAGTCTTTTTTCCTTTTGCATTTGTGGGTAGTTATCTTTGTTAGTGGCACTAAAGCCCTGTTAAGCGTCACGGTCTTTTCTTTGTTTTCTTGGCGACATTCATTTCAAATAAAATAAATGTACGCTCATCACGCTGCACCTCGGTCCGGTCATTTCCACCCTGACGACGGCCGTGACACTTCTGTTTATGTTGGTTGAGGATGTACCACTGTATATCACGTTTTGTGAATATTGTACTTCATGACATTTTTCAAGGAGGATTTCTTATCTTACATTTCTCTATGTGAAAAAACAAACAAAATGTTTGTGGTTGATGTTGGAACTCTAAGACACAATGTGGATGGTATGCTAATAAAAGATGACCCGTTTCCTTCTAGGTTGCTTTCGGTTGGTTATTTCACCACAATTAAGTAATGTCGCCCCCTCTCCGTTTCCCAGGTGCCCACGGCGTGCGAGAGGAGCCCCAGTTTGTGACAACGCGCGCTGGAGAGAACGTCATCCTGGGATGCGACGTGGCCCACCCCCTGAACGGCCAGCCCTATGTGGTGGAATGGTTCAAGTTCGGAGTGCCCATCCCCTTCTTCATCAACTTCCGCTTCCACCCGCCTCATGTGGACCCGGAGTACGCCGGTAGGAGAACACCTCTCCCTCTTCATTAGCCCCAAACCACAGGTGTCAAAGGTGTTTTGCCGTTGGTCAGTTTTGTCAATTTTGTCATTTTGTACACCTATTTAGCCCCCTCTTCTACAAGGTGCCGAAAGCATTCCACAGGGATGCTAGCCCATGTTGACTCCAATGCTTCCCACAATTGTATCAAGTTGGCTGGATGTCCTTTGGGTGGTGGGCCATTCTTGATACACATGGTAAACTGTTGATTATTAAAAACCCCAGCAGCGTTGCAGTTTTTGACACAAACAATTGACATCAATAAGGGATCATAGCTTTCACTTGGATTCACCTGGTCGGTCTGTCATGGAAAGAGCAGGTGTTCTTAATGTTTTGTACACTCAATGTAGTTTCTATATGCTATATGTTACCTGCTAGACCAGCCTTGGGCATGAATTCAAAGTAAAGCTGTTTAGGCAATTACTATAGTAATTGAATTTACTCTGAAATCGAGGCTGGTCTAGCAGGTAACGCTGCAACATGCAGCACATATACGTCACCCCTCATGTCACGTGTGCTCCCTCTCTGGCCTCTAGGTCACCAGGCTGCTCGTTATGGCACTCACCTGTCACCATCGTTACACGCATTATGACACTCACCTGGACTCCATCACCTCCTTGATTACCTGTCCTTTATATGTCACTCCCTTTGGTTCCTTCCCCAGGCGTCATTGTTTCTGTCAGTTCTGTGCGTTGTTCGTGTTTCTTGTTTTGTATTATGTTGTGTTTATTTATTAAAACACTCACTCCCTGAACTTGCTTCCCGACTCTCAGCGCACATCGTTACACCTCAGCATATATATAAATCCCGGCCCCACTGCTACTCTGCATCTCCCCCCTCCCATATCATTTGTCTGTCTCAATAAAAAAACATTTTCAAATGATCCGAGAGGCTAAAGTTTTTTCAGATTCACAAGATCGAGTGTGTGTAAAGAAGGGAGCACGTTTGGGATTTTCACTGCTGTCTAGGRGAGGTTGTCTCTGTATAGCACATAACATCAACTCCCACAACCCTCCCCTAACACCCACAGTGGGAATCAAATGCTCTGTAAGAAATATCCCCTTCTCAGGTGCGAGAAGTGTGATACTGCTTGTGAAACATGACATATGGCTGATCTCTGCTTTAGCTATGAGACCATAATATTGTTGTTCTTTGACAGGTGTTATTAGATATAATGAATGGGTGTAAAATGTGCTTCAATTCTTATTGATAAAATAGATCAATGTATAATGAGGGTGAAGATACAAAGATGTCTTCCTTTAAAATGGATAATAAACAACTCCATTGATTTTACAGGTGCATTTGTTCCTAGGTCATATCTTTCGCTATTAAAGGTATCCTAGAATGATCACAGTGGAAAACAATCTGCTTCCCTTTGATCCCTTAAATAACATCACTCCCATTAGATGCATTATACTGTTAATATGCCATATATGATTAGCACACTATAATCCCTTTGGTTGGGAGCCAGTCAATAGATTATCTGCAGTCTGCATCAGACAAAGTGGAGGTTTCTGTTAAAGTGCCTTTACAATGCAGAGCCAGGCTCCCACAGCAAAATCTCTAGGATTTGGAGTTGGAGGCAGTTGCTATGAATGCCCTCTTTATAATGTATTAGAAACGACTGATTATGACCGATAATCCAGCCATGAAGCAGCATAGTTAATACTGTAGCCAGATAGCTGACTGAGCAGSCAAGTAGCAAGTCACTTGCGTGTTTGATGTCACATGGTTCCATCAGAGACATACTATATATAAACGCAACATGTAAAGTGTTGGTTTCATGAGCTGAAATAAAAGATCCCAGAAATGTTCCATACGCATAAAAAACGTATTTCTCTCATATTCTGAGCACACATTTGTTTCATCCCTGTTAGTGAGCATTTCTCCTTTGTCAAGATAATCCATCCACCTGACAGGTGTGGCATATCAAGAAGCTGATTAAACAGCATGCTCATTACACAGGTGCACCTTGTGCTGGGGACAATAAAATGCTACTCTATAATGTGTAGTTTTGTCACACAAAACTATGCCACAGATGTCTGAAGTTTTGAGGGAGCGTGCAATTGGCATGTTTACTGCAGGAATGTCTACCAGAGCTGTTGCCAGAGAATAAGCTGCCTCMAACGTCGTTTTAGAGAATTTGGCAGTACGTCCAACCGGCCTCACAACCACAGACCACGTTTAACCACACCAGCCCAGGACCTACACATCCGGCTTCTTCACCTGGATCGTCTGAGGGGTTGCTGAGGAGTCTTTCTGTTTCTAATAAAGCCTTTTTATGGGGAAAAACTCATTCTGATTGGCTGGGCCTGGCTCCCCAGTGGATGGGTGGGCCTGGCTGCCAAGTGGGTGGGCCTATGCGCCCCTGCCCAATCATGTGAAATCCATAGATTAGGACATAATGAAATTATTTAAATTGACTGATTTCCTTATATGAACTGCAACTCAGTAAAATCTTTGAAATTGTTGCATGTTGAGTTTATATTTTTGTTCAGTATAGATGGAGAGTCTATAGGACTCTGGCCTCCATGTCAGTCTCTGGGAATCAAGACTCTTTATAATAACAGGAAATAAGAGCAAAGGAAAGGAATCCATAATCATGAGAAAGATGTGTTCCCTCAAAGGTCATCTGAATCATGTAAATATGAGAAATATCCTATTTATTTATTTATTTATTTCACCTTTATTTAACCAGGTAGGCAAATTGAGAACACGTTCTCATTTACAATTGCGACCTGGCCAAGATAAAGCAAAGCAGTTCGACACATACAACAACACATAGTTACACATGGAGTAAAACAAACATACAGTCAATAATACAGTGAAAAATAAGTCTATATACAATAATGAGCAAGTGAGGTGAATAAGGGAGGTGAACGCAAACAAAATTATGTATAAATAAATAAAAATATAAAAAGGCCATGGTGGCGAAGTAAAATACAATATAGCAAGTAAAAAAAAAAAAGTAGAGTAGAGCTAGTAGAGATAGAAAAAGTAGAGATAGAAATAATGGGGTGCAAAGGAGCAAAATAAATAAATAAATACAGTAGGTAAAGAGGTAGTTTGGGCTAAATATAGATGGGCTATGTACAGGTGCAGTAATCTATGAGCTGGTCTGACAGCTGGTGCTTAAAGCTAGTGAGGGAGATAAGTGTTTCCAGTTTCAGAGATTTTTGTAGTTCGTTCCAGTCATTGGCAGCAGAGAACTGGAAGGAGAGGCGGCCAAAGGAAGAATTGGTTTTGGGGGTGACCAGAGAGATATACCTGCTGGAGCGCGTGCTACAGGTAGGTGCTGCTATGGTGACCAGCGAGCTGAGATAAGGGGGACTTTACCTAGCAGGGTCTTGTAGATGACCTGGAGCCAGTGGGTTTGGCGACGAGTATGAAGCGAGGGCCAGCCAACGAGAGTGTACAGTCGCAGTGGTGGGTAGTATATGGGGCTTTGTGTGACAAAAACGGGTGGCACTGTGATAGACTGCATCCAATTAATTGAGTAGGGTTTTGGAGCTATTTTGTAAATGACATCACGAAGTCGAGGATTGGTAGGATGGTCAGTTTTACAAGGGTATGTTGGCAGCATGAGTGAAGGATGCTTTGTTGCGGAATAGGAAGCCAATTCTAGATTTAACTTTGGATTGGAGATGTTTGATGTGAGTCTGGAAGGAGAGTTTACAGTCTAACCAGACACCTAGGTATTTGTAGTTGTCCACATATTCTAAGTCAGAGCCCTCCAGAGTAGTGATGTGGACAGGCGGGCAGGTGCAGGCAGCGATCGACTGAAAAACAGCTTCTATCTCAAGGCCATCAGACTGTTAAACAGCCACCACTAACATTTAGCGGCCGCTGCCAACATACTGACTCAACTCCAGCCACTTTAAAAATGGGAATTGATGGAATTATGTAAAAATGTACCACTAGCCACTTTAAACACATGCCACTTAATACAATGTTTACATACCCTACCATTACCCATCTCATATGTATATACTGTACTCTATATCATCTACTGCATCTTGCCATCCTTATGTAATACATGTACCACTAGCCACTTTAAACTATGCCACTTTATGTTTACATACCCTACAGTACTCATCTCATATGTATATACCGTACTCTATACCATCTACTGCATCTGCCATGCCGTTCTGTACCACCACTCATTCATATATCTTTATGTACATATTCTTTATCCCTTTACACTTGTGTGTGTGTGTAAGGTAGTAGTTGTGGAATTGTTAGGTTAGATTACTGTTGGTTATTACTGCATTGTCGGAATAGAAGCACAAGCATTTCGCTACACTCGCATTAACATCTGCTAACCATGTGTATGTGACTAATAAAATTTGATTTGATTGATTTGATTTGAAGAGCATGCATTTAGTTTTACTTGTATTTAAGAGCAAATGGAGGCCACGGAAGGAGAGTTGTATGGCATTGAAGTCGCCTGGAGGGTTGTTAACACAGTGTCAAAAGAAGGGCCAGAAGTATACAGAATAGTGCCGTTGCGTAGAGATGGATCAGAGAATCACCAGCAGCAAGAGCGACATCATTGATGTATACAGAGAAGAGAGTCGGTCCAAGAATTGAACCCTGTGGCACCCCCATAGAGACTGCCAGAGGCCCGGACAACAGACCTCCGATTTGACACACTGAACTCGATCAGAGAAGTAGTTGGTGAACCAGGCGAGGCAATCATTAGAGAAACCAAGGCTGTCGAGTCTGCCGATGAGGATGTGGTGATTGACAGAGTCAAAAGCCTTGGCCAGTCAATGAATACGGTCTGCACATATTGTTTACTATCGATGGCGGTTAAGATATCGTTTATGACCTTGAGCGTGGCTGAGGTGCACCCATGACCAGCTCTGAACCAGATGCATAGTGGAGAAGGTGGTG
Source organism: Salvelinus sp. IW2-2015 (assembly GCF_002910315.2). Taxonomy (NCBI): domain Eukaryota; kingdom Metazoa; phylum Chordata; class Actinopteri; order Salmoniformes; family Salmonidae; genus Salvelinus; species Salvelinus sp. IW2-2015. Next base: position 15,460,843 of record NC_036863.1, read on the forward strand.
GGATTCGAAATGGTCGGTAATCTGTTTGTTGCCTTGGCTTTCGAAGACCTTAGAAAGGCAGGGTAAGGATAGATATAGGTCTGTAGCTGTTAGGGTCAAGAGTGTCCCCCTTTGAAGAGGGGGATAACCGCAGCTGCTTTCCAATCTTTGGGAATCTCAGACGACACGAAAGAGAGGTTGAAAAGGCTAGTAATGAGGGGTGGCAACAATTTAAGCAGATAGATTTTTTAGAAAGAGAGGGTACAGATTATCTAGCCGGCTGATTTGTAAGGGTCCAGATTTTGCAGCTCTTTCAGAAACATAGCTGACTGTCTTTGGGAAGAAAGAAAATGGGAAGGCTTGGGCGAGTAGCAGAGGGGAGGGCAGTGCTGTTGATCGGGGTAGGGGGGAGCCAGGTGGAAAGCATGGCCAGCCGTAGACAAAATGCTTATTGAAATTTTCAATTATAGTGGATTTGTCGGTGGTGACAGTGTTCCTATCTTCAGTGCAGTTGGAAGTGGAGGAGGTGTTCTTATTCTCCATGACTTTACAGTGCTCCAGAATTTTTTGAATTTGTGTTGCAGGAACAAATTTCTGCTTGAAAAAGCTAGCCTTGGCTTTCTAACTGCCTGTGTATATTGGTTTTCTAGCTTCCCTGAAAAGTTGCATATCACGGGGGCTGTTCGATGCTAATGCAGAACGCCATAGGATGTTTTTCTGTTGGTTAAGGGCAGTCAGGTCAGGAGAGAACCAAGGGCTATATCTGTTCCTGGTTCTAAATTTCTTGAATGGGCATGCTTATTCAAGATGGTGAGGAAGGCATTTAAAAAAAAAATCCAGGCATCTCTACTGACGGGATGAGATCAATATCCTTCCAGGATACCTCGGCCAGGTCGATTAGAAAGGCCTGCTCGCTGAAGTGTTTCAGGGAGCGTTTACAGTGATGAGTGGAGGTCGTTTGACCGCTGACCCATTACGGATGCAGGCAATGAGGCAGTGATGCTGAGATCTTGGTTGAAAACAGCAGAGGTGTATTTGGAGGGCAAGTTGGTTAGGATGATATCTATGAGGGTACCCGTGTTTACGGAATTGGGGTGGTACCTGGTAGGTTCATTGATAATTTGTGTGAGATTGAGGGCATCAAGCTTAGATTGTAGGATGGCTGGGGTGTTAAGCATGTTCCAATTTAGGTCGCCTAGCAGCACGAGCTCTGAAGATAGATGGGGGGCAATCAGTTCACATATGGTGTCCAGAGCACAGCTGGGGGCAGAGGGTGGTCTATAGCAGGCGGCAACGGTGAGAGACTTGTTTGGTGGATTTTTAAAAGTAGAAGTTCAAATTGTTTGGGAACAGACCTGGATAGTAAAACAGAACAGATTGCAACACCGCCCCCTTTGGCCGTTCTATCATGTCTGAAAATCTTGTAGTTGGGGATGAAAATGTCAGAATTTTTGGTGGTCTTTCTAAGCCAGGATTCAGACACGGCTAAAACATCCGGGTTGGCAGAGTGTGCTAAAGCAGTGAACAAAACAAACTTAGGGAGGAGGCTTCTAATGTTAACATGCATGAAACCAAGGCTATTACGGTTACAGAAGTCATCAAAAGAGAGCGCCTGGGGAATAGGAGTGGAGCTAGGTACTGCAGGGCCTGGATTCACCTCTACATCACCAGAGGAACAGAGGAGGAGTAGGATAAGGGTACGGCTAAAAGCTATGAGAATTGGTCGTCTAGAACGTCTAGAACAGAGAGTAAAAGGACATTTCTGGGGGCGATAAAATAGCTTCAAGGAATAATGTACAGACAAAGGTATGGTAGGATGTGAATACAGTGGAGGTAAACCTAGGTATTGAGTGATGATGAGAGAGATATTGTCTCTAGAAACATMATTGAAACCAGGTGATGTCATCGCATATGTGGGTGGTGGAACTGAAAGGTTGGATATGGTATAGTGAGCAGGGCTAGAGGCYCTACAGTGAAATAAGCCAATAAACACTAACCAGAACAGCAATGGACAAGGCATATTTACATTAAGGAGAGGCATGCTTAATCGAGTGATCAATAAGGGTCCAGTGAGTAGAGGTTGGTTGGGGTCACGGCGATCCAGACAGCTGGCCGGGTAGATGGCTATCGGTAGCAAGATAGCATAGGATGGAGGTCTATTTTTAGACACCTYGTGCGTTTCCGTCTGTAGTTTAGTGGGGTTCCGTGTCTTGTAGAGGGGATCAATCCAATTGGCAAAATAGATATAGTGACCCAAGAAAAAAAATTGTCCGATATACTTATTCAGATAGCAGCCGATAAGACAGCTAACGATTAGCGGGCCCCAGATGAGCGTTCAGGTAACGTCGCGACGGAGGTGCCAGTTGGATAACTCCCTCGGGCAGATAACGTCGGCAGTCAGTCGTGAAGGCCCGGTGGGGCTCCGTATCTGCAGAAAAAATTAAAAAAATAAAAACGGGTCCGGATAGGTGACTGTAGCCCAGGAATGGCTGATGGAACTCCTCAGCTGGCTAGCTCCGGAATAATTTAAGTTTGCTCCGGGATCGACGTAAGCCAATAGTCACACGGTGCTAGCTAGCTGCGAAATCAAGGTGCAAATGTCCAGAGCCTGCGGCTGAAATCCGGGGAAACTGAGAGAAAAAAAGGCCCGGTATGCTCCGGTCCAAGTCGCGTTGCACAAAAGTGCCGGTAGATTATCGAGCTAAAGGAATAGCTGATGACCACAAAACGTGGGCAGCTGAAACACCAACGCTAGCCAGCAAACCGGCTAACTTCTGAGCAGCTTCAGATTAGCTTTCGGCTAGCTTCTGGTTAGCTTTCTGGCTAACTTCTGATTAGCCCCTGGTTAGCTTCCACTGTGGATTTTCAGATTTGAGGTAAATAATACTTTTTTTTGTTGTAATTGGTGAGGCGGGTTGCAGGAAAGCTTTTGCAGGAAAGCTTTTGTAGTTGAGTTCTTGGATAATAAAATATATAAAAGATATGCGAAGAAGGTGTAAATATATATATATACAGGACAAGACAGTACGAGGACAAAAATGACGTCTGAACTGCTAAGCCATCTTGGAACAACGATGAGACAATGGTATTTATATTTTAATATATTTGGATTAAGCACATGAAACTCAGCAATGGCCTTTAGACAATCACTGACCTTTGGGAAAAGGACAGACTACCTCTCAGAATAGCTCTGCTGACTTCAATAAGCTGTGGACAATCGGTTGGGGGAGAATACCCACCCAGGTGGTATACCATTGCACTTCAAACAGGAGCAGAAGTTGAAAGGCCTCCAGACCAGAAGTGCGTAACGGTAGAGGTGATGGGTCAAAAGTGTGTCGGACCATATGTTTTTGTCTTCTTCATCTGGGCGATTGGAACATTACAGCATTGATACGGAGCAAAGACAGAAAGGGCGTGTGGTAATTTACTGAGCATGTCCGTTTTAGAAAAGCTAAAATGAAACCTCATAGTTTATCAGACGTCGCCAGGGGCAGGATATGCTATTTTAATGGTTGTCCTCACAGTAAATGTTAATGAGAGCGGTTGAGGATTTCTACATCAGGCCAAAGTCTGAGCAGTTCTGTCGGTTAGGTTACATCGGAATCTACAACAGGGACACTGGGGACAAAGTATGCCTCTTTATGTATTGCTGACTATTTGATTAGGTTGAAGCTGCAAACTATACTGAAAAAAATATATAAACGCAACATGCAACAATTTCTAAGATTTTATTTAGTTACAGTTCATACAAGGAAATCATTCAATTGAAGTAAATTCATTAGGCCCTAATCTATGGATTTCACATGACTGGGAATACAGATATGCATCTGTTGGTGACAGATACCTTTAAAAAAAAGTAATGGCGTGGATCAGAAAACCAGTCAGTATCTGGTGTGACCACCATTTGTCTCGTGGAGCGTGACACATCTCCTTCGCATAGAGTTAGTCAGTCTGTTAATTGTGGCCTGTGGAATGTTGTCCCACTCCTTTTCAATGTCTGTGCAAAGTTGCTGGATATTGGCGGGAACTGGAACATGCTGTCGTACACGTAGATCCATAACATCAGAAACATGCTCAATGGGTGAAGTATGGACAGTTTCTTTAATATTTTATTTCAGCTCATGAAACATGGGGCCAACACTTTGCATGTTGTTTTTATAATTTTGTTCAGTGTAAATCACCATTTAGAGAACAATAGTCAACATAATTATTATATGGCTAAATGGCATCGAAGTGATAGATTCCCCAATTGATTGTGATTAAAAACATTTTACTGGATCAAAGACGCAAATCATATGGACAGTGTTTTAGTGCATCAAGAGACAAATAATTGAAGGTGGTAGAACATTTTCAATCTTCTAAAATAGCTTCCAGCCATTATATCTAGATGGTAGGCGGTTTTTTATTTGTTGGAATATCTTTCAAAGGATTTATGCATCTCCTCTACAATCTTCCCTGTTGCTGTTTTTAGACAGCTCCTCGCACCCCGGTACAAATTACATTTGACAATCCTCACAGAGATTGACAACCCGTGCTTTAAACTATAGCCAATTTTTCCCTGCTGCGCTGCAGTAGCTACTGAACAGGGGCCCTTTTCAATTAATGCTACTGCTGGATCCGAAGCTCTAGTCGTCGCTAACTGACTTCTGCTTCCCTCTACTGTGAGTTACAATGGAACATAGTGAGGATGGAACAGCGCTGGAACAGAATGAGGGTCAGCGTCAAGGCTAGGAATCAATAGCACTTCTTGTTCACACAGAGGTCTGAGTTGTGCCCATTGTAGATTGGACTGCTGCTTTTTTCACCATGGAGGGCACTGAGGGGGCACTGCTTCCTCTGGGCGAAGGGCGGCCCTCCGTCTGTCGTGCCAACAGGGTGCATCTTTGTTTCGGTGCCGTGCCGTCTAGCCACCCCAAGCCAATGAAAAGGCTTTGTGTATTGGCAGGAAGGCATTTCCACTTTGTCTGAGAGAGGAACATTCATCTATGGTGTTTGGCTTGTTCCATTAGGAGCTACAAAGAGTCTGTCATACACCACATTCTGGGCCTAAATGAGACCTCAGTTCAAACACCATTGACTTGGGTCTGCATTTAACTGTCTTCATAGAGAACATGATACATCAAATCAAGTTGTATTTGTCACATGTGCCGAATACAACAGGTGTAGTAGACCTTACAGTGAAATGCTTACTTACAAGCCCTTAACCAACAATGCTTTAAGAAGTTAAGAAGAAAAACGTGTTAAGTAAAAAATAGATAAGTAACTAAAAAAATTAAATAAATAGAAAATAAGAGTAACAAATAATTAAAAGCAGCAGTAATATAACAATAGCGAGGCTATATACAGGGGTACCGAGTCAATGTGCGGGGGCACCGGTTAGTCGAGGTCATTGAGGTAATATGTACATGTAGGTAGAGTTAAAGTGACCGTGCATAGATAATAAACAGAGAGTAGCAGTAGCGTAAAAGAGGGGTCTGGGTAGCCGTTTGATTAGCTGTTTAGGAGTCTTATGGCTTGGGGGTAGAAGCTGTTTTGGACCAAGAAGCCTTTTGGACCTAGACTTGGCGCTCCGGTACTGCTTGCCGTGCGGTAGCAGAGAGAACAGTGTATGACTAGGGTGGCTGGGGTCTTAGACAATTTTTAGGGCCTTCCTCTGACACCACCTGGTATAGAGGTCCTGGATGGTGGGAAGCTTGGCCCCAGTGATGTACTGGGCCGTACGCACTACCCTCTGTAGTGCGTTGCGGTCGGAGGCCGAGCAGTTGCAACTAGTCAGGATGCTCTCGATGGTACAGCTGTAGAATCTTTTGAAGATCTGAGGACTCTTGCCAAATCCTTTCAGTCTCCTGAGGGGGAATAGGCTTTGTTATGCCCTCTTCACGACTGTCTTAGTGTGTTTGGACCATGATAGTTTGTTGGTTATGTGGACACCAAGGAACTTTAAGTTCTCAACCTGCTCCACTGCAGCCCGTTGATGAGAATGGGGGCGTGCTCGGTCCTCCTTTTCCTGTAGTCCACAATCATCTCCTTTGTCTTGATCATGTTGAGGGARAGGTTGTTGTCCTGGCACCACACGGCCAGGTCTCTGACCTCCTCCCTATAGGCTGTCTCATCATTGTTGGTGATCAGGCCTATCGCTGTTGTGTCATCTGCAAACTTGATGATGGTGTTGGAGTCGTGCCTGGCCATGCAGTCATGAGTGAACAGGGAGTGCAGGAGGGGACTGAGCAGGCACCCCTGAGTGGCCCCTGTGTTGAGGATCAGCTTGACGGCTGTGTTGTTACCTACCATTACCACCTGGGGGCGGCTTGTCAGGAAGTCCAGGATCCAGTTGCAGAGGGAGGTGTTTAGTCCCAGGGTCCTTAGCTTAGTGATGAGCTTTGAGGGTACTATGGTGTTGTAGTCAATGAATAGCATTCTCACATAAGTGTTTATTTTGTCCAGGTGGGAAAGGGCAGTGTTGAGTGCAAAATCTGTGGATCTGTTGGTGCGGTATGCAAGTTGGAGTGGGTATAGGGTTTCTGGGATAATGGTGTTGATGTGAGCCATGACCAGCCTTTCATAGCACTTCATGGCTACAGACGTGAGTGCTACGGGTCGGTATTCGTTTAGGCAGGTTACCTTAGTATTCTTGGGCACAGGGACTATGGTGGTCTGTTTGAAACATGTTGGTATTACAGACTCAGTCAGGGACAGGTTGAAAATGTCAGTGAAGACATTAGCCAGTTGGTCAGCGCATGCACGGAGTACACGTCCTGGTAATCCGTCTGGCCCTGTGGCCTTGTGAATGTTGACCTGTTTAAAGGTCTTACTCACATCAGCTACGGAGAACGTGATCACACAGTCGTCCGGAACAGCTGATGCTCTCGTGCATGCTTCAGTCTTACTTGCCTTGAAGCGAGCATAGAAGTAATTTAGCTCGTCTGGTAAGCTCGTGTCACTGGGCAGCTCTCGGCTGTGCTTCCCTTTGTAGTCTATAATAGTTTGCAAGCCCTGCCACATCCGACGAGCGTCGGATCCGGTGTAGTACGATTAAATCTTAGTCCTGTATTGACGCTTTGCCTGTTTGATGGTTCGTTGAAGGGCATAGCGGGATTTCTTATAAGATTTCGGGTTAGAGTCCCACTCCTTGAAAGCGGCAGCTCTACCCTTTAGCACAGTGCGGGTGTTGCCTGTAATCTATGGCATCTAGTTGGGGTATGTACAAACGGTCACTTTGGGGACGATGTCATCAATGYACTTATTGATGAAGCCAGTGACTGATGTGGTGTACTCCTGAATGCCATTGGAAGAATCCCGGAACATATTCCAGTTTGTGCTAGAAAAACAGTCTGCCTACCTTTGACTGCAAATAGATTAAGATCGCTTTAAAGGGTCTCATTGTCGTTGCTGATGGTCAATGTAGCAGGCATACGAGATCACCCAAAATAACCCAACATATGGAATATTCCAACATTCATCCCCTTGCAATTCCTGAGAACATTGCTGTCGAAGATTGCACATGGCAACCTTAGAGAAACATTGTCCCTGGTCTCTCAGAATATCAATGGGATCCCCAAACTGATGACTTTCCTTACACTTGCCCTAATACCAAGCCAAACCGGATTTCTCTCCCTATGCCCTGTGTTTCTATAGAAACAAGCACTCAGCGTTGGATCAGGCATTTTTTCTGAAACCAAAAGATTGTGTTACACTTGTTTCAAACAAAAAGAGCCACAGTAACGGTTACATTAACTGTGGCAAAGATACAGGAAGGTCCACCGAGTAGAGGACTGTATTTACCTGTACCTACACTTCCAGCATGTCCCACAACTTTGGTACTATCTTCAACCTCCATGTCCGCGTAGTTTCCCTCCTCTCTCCCATCCCCACTTAATCACCCAGTTAAAAAATATAGCTGACTTTTAAAGCAATCCTTCCTTTCTATTGGCCAGGCAGGCTGCGGCCCAGTTATCCTTCTGAAGTATAGATCTCCAACACTGATCTCCAATATTCGCTCCAGTGTGAGAGCCAACCCGCAACCATAGCCACGCTCCAATATCAATGAGGAGAATCTCCAAGTAAGGCCCAAAAAAGACTAGAGTTGCATAAGTTCCTCAAAGCGACAACATCCACATTGCCCTTCTGTCAAAGTTTAGCAGAACTTATTAGGAACCTCTCAGGTTTGCGTTGGAGCTAGTGTGAATTGTAGATGGCTCCTCTCACGATATCACCCCATTTGATTTGATATGACAATAACTAGGTGTGACAGTCTGACATGCACTGACAGGTATGAGGTAATTTGAGGAATGAGAGGAGAAGCGGGAAAGGAGGGACAAGTGTAACAGCTGGACTTGTGTCATCATTAGCTCAGAGAAGAGGTCTGACTTGAGTGGTACTCTAGACCTGAGGCTTCATGCTGCTGCCCTACCTCTACACACCAATTATGTATATAAAACCTGGATTACTGGTTCTATGTATTGGCCATTGAGAGACTTTGAAGCCACCGGTTGTAGGATCAGTCCTCCATATGTATGTATTTAACAATTTCTTATATACTTTTTATGTATAATTTTTATGTTTAGCTCACATAATATAATTTCAAAGTATGCATTAAGGTGTCTGTAATATAATAAATGTGTAAAAAAAGTAATGTAGACATGTATAAATGCATTTCTATACCTTCCAAAATATTTTTTTACAAGGGTGGGGGAGTGCCAAGATGGAGGCACGATGGATTCAACACAGTCATCTAGTGTATATATAAAGCATTGGTACATACAAAAAAATAAAGAAACACCGATATAGACATTCAGACAAACAGTATATTCAGATATAAACACATATGCATGTACAGTGGCTTCGGAAAGTATTCAGACCCCTTTACTTTTTCCACATTTTGTTAGATTACAACCTTATTCTAAAATTGTTTAAATCGTTTTTTTTCCCTCAATCTACACACAATACCCCATAATGACAAAGCAAAACTGAAATATCACATTTACATAAGTATTCAGACCCTTTACTCAGTACTTTGTTGAAGCACCTTTGGCAGCGATTACAGCCTTGAGTCTTCTGGGGTATGACGCTTGGCACACCTGTATTTGGGGAGTTCTTACCATTCTTCTCTGTAGATCCTCTCAAGCTCTGTCAGGTTGGAATGGGATTTTCGCTGCACAGCTATTTTCAGGTCTCTTCAGAGATGTTTGATCGGGTTCAAGTCCGTGCTCTGGCTAGGCCACTCAAGGACATTCAAAGACTTGTCCCGAAGCCACTCCTGCGTTGTGCTGGCTGTGTGCTTAGGGTCGTTATCCTGTTGGAAGGTGAACTTTCGCCCCAATCTGAGGTCCTGAGTGCTCTGGAGCAGGTTTTCATCAAGGATCTCGCTGTACTTTGCTCCGTTCATCTTTCCCTCAATCCTGACTAGTCTCCCAGTCCCTGCCGCTGAAAAACATCCCCACAGCATGATGCTGCCACCACCATGCTTCACCGTAGGGATGGTGCCAGGTTTCCTCCAGACGTGACACTTGTCATTCAGGCCAAAGAGTTCAATCTTGGTTTTATGCCTTTTGAAAGAATTCACTCATTTAATATATCAAAGATCAAATGGCTATGGTAGGCTACAAATCTTATTATTCAGCTGAAGCAAGCATACACATTTTCTTCAGTAAATTTACCTAATCTTGTTTCTCTTGGCCTGAGAGTCCCTTAGGGGCCTTTTAGGGGCAAACTCCAAGCGGGCTGTCATGTGCCTTTTACTGAGGAGTGGCTTCCATCTGGCCACTCTACCATAAAGGCCTGATTAGTGGAGTGCTGCAGAGATGGTTGTCCTTCTGGAAGGTACTCCCATCTCCACAGAGGAACTCTAGAGTGACCATCGGCTTCTTGGTCACCTCCCTGACCAAGGCACTTCTCCCTCGCTTTCTCAGTTTGGCCGTGAGGCCAGCTCTAGGAAGAGTCTTGGTGGTTCCAAACTTCTTCCATTTAAGAATGGATGCCACTGTGTTCTTGGGGACCTTCAATGCTGCAGAAATGTTTTGATACCCTTCCTCAGATCTGTGACTCGACACAATCCTGTCTCGCAGCTCTATGGACAATTCCTTCGACCTCATGGCTTGGTTTTTGCAATGACATGCACTGTCAACTGTGGAACCTTATATAGACAGGTGTGTGCCTTTCCAAATCATGTCCAATCAATTGAATTTACTTTAATTGAATTTCGAGTGCTGAGGATTTTTATTTATTTAATCCTTTTTAGAATAAGGCTGTAACGAAACAAAATGTGGAAAARGTTAAAGGCACTGTACATACACTGATAGACAGAGATGAGTACAGATGGACACATGGCGTTATGATGACAAAAGCAGATGAATAGAAACAGACCTGCACATTTGCACACAGGCTAGGAATAAAGTCACAGTTGTCCTATTAATAGTTATTTTCTATTTGCCCTCATATAACATATGTTACATAACGGAAGTCACTCAAAAACATTGACTCTGGGGAGCGCGTAATGAGCCGTGGAGGGCTTTGATAATGTTGATGTTGTGTGTCATTGTGCCTTCAAAGCCCTCTGTTTAGCCCATATCGTCGGCCGCCATCTGTTATGAGGGGTTGCCAGATTGCCAAGAGCAAAATCATAAATACCCCCCCTTTCACTGCTTGACCTGTAAAGAGTGAAAGCTGCTGTGACACTGGGCTGCTACACAACCCCTGTAGTCTTAGTTTTATGATGGATTCAAATTTGGTAGGCTCTCATGTTTCTGTGCTCCATTTCTATGCGTCTGGTAGGGTGTTTGGAAGAGTTAGGAATGGCACTCGGCACGCCTGCCACCCAAAATAAAACAAGCACATCTAACTTACCGGTATTTCTTCAGATTTTGTAGAGCACAACAGTATATACAGGGTCCCTTCTTTTCATTTGGCATGCAAATTGAATTGCTATTTAGCAAGCAAATGTCACTTGGGGAGAATACTAAAACCATTTCAACACACCATTCTTGGATCCCTGGGAGCTATCCCTGATGCTAGCTAGCTAAAGAAACAAGAGGCATTTGTTATTAGCCTACTGTAGTTATTTGACCATAGGCTATTTACTCACCTCACTTCTGTTCAAACTTGTCATGTAAATCGTGGTTAGTCAATGTGCTAAAATGGATATTATTATTGCACATCATGTCCATGTAAGCTTGCTCCTGTAAGTACAGTGTTATGTGGCTACTGTAATAATGTTTGAGACTTGATTCGTGTCCAGTCCATCCAATCAGCATATGTTATGGGTAATTACTTTTTTCACAAAAATGCTTCAGGGAGTAAGATATGAGCTACTGGCTCTCAGACTTGCTCACAGACTAATGGAAGTTAATGGAGTTAATGGAATACCCATCCCGTGCCCTAGAAAGAAGAAAAAAAAGTACAGGTCCGGGGCCCGGTGGTTCGGAAAACCTGGTCTATATGATACAGTAGAGGGAGGATTATATACACTCTTAGAAAAAAGTGTTCTAAAAGTGTTCTTCATAGGAGAACCCCTTTTGGTTCCAGGTAAAAACCGTTTTGGTTGCAGGTAGAACCCTTTTGGGTGTCATGTAGAACCGTCTGAGGAAAGGGTTCCCAAACGGAACCCAAACGGATCTACTTGGAACCAAAAGGGTTCTACCTGGAACCAGAAAGGTTTCTTCAAAAGGTTATCCTATGGGGACAGCCTCAGAATCCTTTTAGGGTCGAGATAACACCTTTTTTCCTAAGAGTGTACTATTGATTATAACGTACTGAATACAATGTTTCCTGGTTTGACCACTGTTATTAATCTCTCTCCCCTTCCTTCCTATCCCTCCCCCAGGCCGAGCCAGTCTGCACGGCAAATCTTCTCTGCGGATTGAGAWTGTGCGCTCAGACGACCAGGGCTGGTATGAGTGTAAGGTCCTGATGTTGGAGCAGCAGTACAACACCTTTCACAACGGCAGCTGGGTGCACCTCACAGTAAATGGTGAGTTAGGTGGACGTCACAGGCACACACGCACACACACACGCACACAGTCCATCACTCTCTCATACACACAATTGCACGCCCACCCCTCCACACACACACACCTGTCGCTGTGCTAACAGACACCTCAGACAGACACGCAGCCTCCCCCGGTCCCTGGTCACAGCACATTAGCTCAGTGTCATCAGCGCTGTATGACTTACCCAGAGCTCTGGAGAGGAGCCAGTCATTTAGGCCCCAGGTCCCTCCGCTCTACCACTGTCCAACTGTCACGCCTCTGCTAGACTAACTGAAATGGATTCATTGCAGCAGCTGTCTGCTGACTGGACACCCCAGCCCTTACTGCTGTGGTTGGGTTGAATGTCCTATAATGAGACCTTAGTTATCAACATAGCAAGTCAGTTTGGCTTCGTCAATGGGTCTTTGATGAAGGCGATTCTGTTGTTTGGGGTGGATGGTTTGATTTGGTACAATTGATTCTGTTTTGTCTACAGAGTAGATTTACTCTCTTGTGGTGGATGTTTTGTGTAGGACAGGCCTGGGTTGTATACTTATTCCAAATACTGTTTGAGAAACTTGCCTGGCATGAAGAGTTTGCACTTTTTGGACTCCATTGGTTCAAGTCCACCTTAAGTATGTGACATATTTGAAATACWTATTCGACTTGGGAAGACGTCTGACATGGGCTAGATTTAGAGTTCTACTTAGTCATACATGGTAGCTGGGTTGCTGAGATACGGTGCCTTCAGAAAGTATTCATACCCCTTTACTTATTCCACATTTTGTTGAGTTACAGCCTGATTTCAAAATGGATTCAATATAATTTTTTCTCACCCATCTACACAAAATACCCCAAAATGACGAAGTGGAAACATGTTTTTAGAAATACAGAAATATATAATTTACGTAAGTATTCACACCCCTGAGTCAATACATGTTAGCATCACCTTTGGCAGCGATTACAGCTGTGAGTCTATCTGGGTAAGTCTCTAAGAGCTTTGCACACCTGGATTCTACAATATTTGCACATTATTCTATTTAAAATTATTCAAACTCTGTCAAGTTGGTTGTTGATCATTGCTAGACAGACATTTTCAAGTTTTGCCATAGATTTTCAAGCCAATTTAACTCCAAACTGTAACTAGGCCACTCAGGAACATTCAATGTCGTTTTGGTAAGCAACTCTAGTGTATATTTGGCCTTGTGTTTAAGGTTATTGTCCTGCTGAAAGGTGAATATCAATTAATCAATCAAATGTATTTATAAAGCCCTTTTTACATCAGCCGATGTCACAAAGTGCTATACAGAAACCCAGCCTAAAACCCCAAAGAGCAAGCACGGTGGCTAGGAAAAACCTAGAGAAAAACCAGGCTCTGAGGGTTGGCCAGTCCTCTTCTGGCTGTGCCGGGTAGAGATTATAACAGTACATGGCCAAGATGTTCAAACGTTCATAGATGACCAGCCGGGTAAAATAATAATAATTACAGTGGTTGTAGAGGGTGCAACAGGTCAGCACCTCGGGAGTAAATGTCAGTTGACTTTTCATAGCCGATCATTCAGAGTTTGAGACAGCAGGTGCGGTAGAGAGAGAGAGTCGAAAACAGCAGGTCCGGGACAAAGTAGCACGTCCGGTGAACAGATCAGGGTTCCATAGCCGCAGGCAGAACAGTTAAAACTGGAGCAGCAGCATGACCAGGTGGACTGGGGACAGCAAGGAGTCATCAGGCCAGGTAGTCCTGAGACATTGTCCTAAGGCCCAGGTCCTACAAGAGAAGAGAGAAAAATAGAATTAGAGGGAGCATACTTAAATTCACACAGGACACCGGATAAGAGGAGAATATAACAGACTGACCCTAGCCTCCTGACACATTAACTATTGCAGCATATATACTGGAGGCTGAGACAGGAGGGATCGGGAGACACTGTGGCCCCGTCCGATGATACACCCAGACAGGGCCAACCAGGCAGGATATAACCCCAGCCACTTTGCCAAGGCACAGCCCCCACACCACTAGAGGGATATCTTCAAACCACCAACTTACTACCCTGAGACAAGGCTGAGTATACCTCACAAAGATCTCCCCCACGGCATGAACCCGAGGGGGGCGCCAACCCAGACAGGAAGATCACGTCAGTGACTCAACCCACTCAAGTGACGCACCTCTCCTAGGGACACAATGGAAGAGCACCAGTAAGCCAGTGACTCAGCCCCCGTAATAGGGTCAGAGGCAGAGAATCCCAGTGGAGAGAAAGGAAACCGGCCAGGCAGAGACAGCAAGGGCGGTTCGTCGCTCCAGTGCATTTCTGTAGGACCGACCTATTGAAGAGATGAGATGAGAAGAGATGAGTCTTCAATAAAGACTTAAAGGTTGATACAGAATCTGCGTCTCACATGGATAGGCAGACCATTCCATAAAAAAAGAGCTCCATAGGAGAAAGCCCTGCATCCAGCTGTTTGCTTAGAAATTCTAGGGACAGTAAGGAGGCCTGCGTCTTGTGACCGTAGCGTACGTGTAGGTATGTACGGCAGGACCAAATCGGAAAGATAGGTAGGAGCAAGCCCATGTAATGCTTTGAAGGTTAGCAGTAAAACCTTGAAATCAGCCCTAGCCTTAACAGGAAGCCAGTGTAGAGAGGCTAGCACTGGAGTAATATGATAAAATGTTTTGGTTCTAGTCAAGATTCTAGCAGCCGTGTTTAGCACTAACTGAAGTGTATTTAGTGCTTTATCTACCGTGTTTAGCCGGAAAGTAGAGCATTGCAGTAGTCTAACCTAGAAGTGACAAAAGCCTGGATACATTTTTCTGCATCATTTTTGGACAGAAAGTTTCAGATTTTTTCAATGTTACGTAGATGGAAAAAAGCTGTCCTTGAAACAGTCTTGATATGTTCGTCAAAAGAGAGTTCAGGGTCCAGAGTAACGCTGAGGTCTTTCACAGTTTTATTTGAGACGACTGTACAACCATCAAGATTAATTGTCAGATCCAACAGAAGATCTCTTTGTTTCTTGAGACCTAGAACTAGCATCTCTGTTTTGTCCGAGTTTAAAAGTAACAAATTTGCCGCCATCCACTTCCTTATTTCTGAAACACATGCTTCCAGGGAGGGCAATTTTTAGACTTCACCATGTTTCATCGAAATGTACAGCTGTGTGTCATCCGCATAGCAGTGAAAGTTAACATTATGTTTCCGAATGACATCACCAAGAGGTAAAATATGTAGTGAAAACAATAGTGGTCCTAAAACGGAACCTTGAGGAACACCAAAATTTACAGTTGCTTTGTCAGAGGACAAACCATCCACAGAGACAAACTGATATCTTTCCCGACAGATAAGATCTAAACCAGGCCAGAACTTGTCCGTGGAGAGCAATTTGGGTTTCCAATCTCTCCAAAAGAATGTGGTGATCGATGGTATCAAAAGCAGCACTAAGGTCTAGGAGCACGAGGACAGATGCAGAGCCTTGGTCTGACGCCATTAAAAGGTAATTTACCATCTTCACAAGTGCAGTCTCAGTGCTATGATGGGGTCTAAAACCAGACTGAAGCATTTCATATACATTGTTTGTCTTCAGGAAGGCAGTGAGTTGCTGGGCAACAGCTTTTATTTATTTTTTTAGAGGAATGGGAGATTAGATATAGGCCGATAGTTTTTTAAAATATTTTCTGGGTCAAGGTTTGGATTTTTCAGGCTTTATTACTGCCACTTTTAGTGAGTTTGGTACATATCCGGGGGATATTATTAGGTTCAACATAGGAGGGCCAAGCACAGGAAGCAGCTCTTTCAGTAGTTTAGTTGGAATATGTATTTAGCTTGAATATGTATGCAGCTTGAAAGTATGCAGCTTGAAGATTTAGAGGCCATTACTATTTTCATCAATGTGTCAAGAGTGTCAATGTGTCAAAAAACTTGAGTCTCCCTTGATCCTAGGTCCTGGCAGTGTTGTGCAGACTCAGGACAACTGAGCTTTGGAGAAATATGCAGATTTAAAGAGGAGTCCATCATTTGCTTTCTAATGATCATGATCTTTTCATCAAAGAAATTCATAAATTTATCACTGCTGAAGTGAAAGCCATCCTCTCTTGGGGAATGCTACTTTTTAGTTAGCTTTGCGACAGTAGCAAAAATACATTTTGGATTGTTCTTATTCTCCTCAGTTAAGTTGGAAAAATAGGATGATCGAGCAGGAGTGAGGGCTCTTCGATACTGCATGGTACTGTCTTTCCAAGCTAATCGGAAGACTTCCAGTATGGTGTAGCGCCATTTCCGTTCCAATTTTCTTGAAGCTTGCTTCAGGGCTCGGGTATTTTCTGTATACCAGGGAGCTAGTTTATTATGACTAATGTTTTTTGTTATTAGGGGTGTGACTGCATCTAGGGTATTACGCAAGGTTAAATTGAGTTCCTCAGTTAGGTGGTTAACCGATTTTTGTACTCTGACGTCCTTAGGTAGGTGGAGGGAGTCTGGAAGGGCATCTAGGAATCTTAGGGTTGTCAGAGAATTTATAGCACGGCTTTTGATGATCCTTGGTTGGGGTCTGAGCAGATTATTTRTTGCGATTGCAAACGTAATAAAATGGTGGACCGATAGCCCAAGATTATGAAGAAAAAGATTCACAATATTTATTCCACGGGACAAAACTAGGTCCAGAGTATGACTGTGGCAGTGAGTAGTTCCGGAGACGTTGGACAAAACCCACTGAGTCGATGATGGCTCCGAAAACCTTTTGGAGTGGGTCTGTGGACTTTTCCATGTGAATATTAAAGTTACCAAAAAGTTTTATATTTTCTACAAGGTCCGATAGGAATTCAGGGAACTCAGTGAGGAACGCTATATACGGCCCAGGAGGCCTGTAAACAGTTGCTATAAAAAGTGATTGAGTAGGCTGCATAGGTTTCATGACCAGAAGCTCAGAAGACGAAAATGCAGTCTTTTTTTATTGTCAATTGAGATTTGCTATAGTAAATGTTAGCAACACCTCCKACCTTTGTGCGGGGGATATGGTCAGTAGTGTAACCAGGAGGAGAGGCCTCATTTAACACAGTAAATTCATCAGACTTCAGCCATGTTTCAGTCACGCCAATCACATCAAGATTATGATCAGTGATTAGTTCATTGACTATAACTGCCTTGGAAGTTAGAGATCTAACATTAAGTAGCCCTATTTTGAGATGTGAGATATTGTTATATTTCACCTTTATTTAACCAGGTAGGCCAGTTGAGAACAAGTTCTCATTTACAACTGTGACCTGGCCAAGATAAAGCAAAGCAGTGCGACAAAAACAACAACACAGAGTTACACATAAAGAAACGTACAGTCAATAAGACAATAGAAAAGAAAAATAGAAAAATCTATGTACAGTGTGTGCAAATGTAGAAGAGTAGGGAGGTAAGCAATAAATAGGCCCTAGAGGCAAAAATAATTACAATTTAGCATTAATACTGGAGTGATATATGTGCAGATAATGATGTGCAAGTAGAGATACTGGGGTGCAAGAGGGAAGTAATAATATGGGGATGAGGTAGTTGTGTGGGCTAATTACAGATGGGCTATGTACAGCTGCAGCGATCGGTAAGCTGCTCAGACAGCTGATACTTAACGTTAGAGAGGGAGATATAAGACTCCAGCTTCAGTGATTTTTGCAATTCGTTCCAGTCATTAGCAGCAGAGAACTGGAAGGAAAGGTGACCAAAGTAAGTGTTGGCTTTGGGGATGACCAGTGAAGTATGCCTGCTGTAGCGCGTGATACGGATGGGTGTTGCTATGGTGACCAGTGAGCTAAGATAAGGCGGGGCTTTACCTAGCAAAGACTTATAGATGACCTGGAGCCAGTGGGTTTGGAAGACGAATGTGTAGTGAGGGCCAGCCAACGAGAACATACAGGTCGCAGTGGTGGGTAGTATATGAGGCTTTGGTGATAAAACGGATGGCACTGTGATAGACTACATCCATTTTGCTGAGTAGAGTGTTGGGGGCTATTTTGTAAATGACATCGCCGAAGTCAAGGATCGGTAGGATAGTCAGTTTTACGAGGGTATGTTTGACGGCATGAGTGAAGGTGGCTTTTTTGTGAAAAAGGCCAATTCTAGATTTAATTTTGGATTGGAGATGCTTAATGTGAGTCTGGAAGGAGAGCTTACAGTCTAACCAGACACCTAGGTGTTTGTAGTTGTCCATTCGAAATGGTTGGTGATCTGTTTATTAACTTGGCTTTCGAAGATTTTAGAAAGCCAGGGCAGGATGGATATAGGTCTATAACAGTTTGGGTTTAGAGTGTCTCCCCCTTTGAAGAGGGGGATGACCGCGGCAGCTTCCATTCTTTGGGGATCTCAGACGACACGAAAGAGAGGTTGAACAGGCTAGTATTAGGGGTTGCAACAATTTCGGCAGATCATTTTAGAAAGAGAGGGTCCAGATTGTCTGCCAGCTGATTTGTAGGGATCCAGATTTTGCAGTTCTTTCAGAACATCAGCTGTCTGGATTTGGGTGAAGGAGAAGCGTGGGAGGGGGGGGGGGCAAGATGCTGCAGGGGGGCTGAGATGTTGGCCAGGATAGGGGTAGCCAGGTGGAAAGCATGGCCAGCCGTGGAAAAATGCTAATTGAAATGATCAATTATCGTAGAATTATCGGTGGTGACAGTGTTTCCTATTCAGTGGGCTGGGAGGAGGTGCCTCTATTCTCCATTGACTTACAGTGTCCCAAAACCTTTTGAAATTAGTGCCATAGCATGAACATTTCTAAAGCTAGCCTTAGCTTTCCTAACTGACTGAATATATTGGTTCCTGACTTCCCTGAAAAGTTGCATATCGCGGGGGCTATTCGCTGCTAATGCAGAACGCCACAAGATGTTTTTGTGCTGGTCAAGGGCAGTCAATTCTGGGGTGAACCACGGTCTATATCTTAGTTCTACATTTTTTGAATGGGGCATGCTTATTTAAGATGGAGAGGAAAGCACTTTTGAAGACCAACCAGGCATCCTCTACTGATGAGGTCAATATCCTTCCAGGATACCGGGCCAGGTCAATTAGAAAGCCCTGCTCGCTGAAGTGTTTTAGGGAGCGTTTGATAGTGATGAGGGTGGTCGTTTGACCATGGACCCGGTACGCACGCAGGCAATGAGGCAGTGATCGCTGAGATCCTGGTTAAAGACAGTAGAGGTGTATTTAGAGGCAGGTTGGTCAGGTGATATCTAAGAGGGTGCCCATGGTTACGGATTTCGTGTTGTACCTGGTAGGTTCCTTGATGATTTGTGTGAGATTGAGGGCATCTAGCTTCACTTGAGGATGGCCGGGTGTTAACTTCTTTGGCTGGGGCGCTATTTTCACGTTCGGATGAAAAGCGTGCCCAGAGTAAACTGCCGCACACCACCCCATATTACAAGTGCCAACTGGTGACCAGAGAAGCATAGTGAGTGGTGGATGAATTGAGCACCTTTAGGAGGAATTGGAATGCTGAATGCGAGCCAGCCTATCGCCCAACATCAGTGTCCGACTTGTGGCTGAATGGGACCAAAGTCCCCACAGCAATGTTCCAACATCTAGTGGAAAGCCTTCCCAGAAGAGTGGAGGCTGTTATAGCAGCAAAGGGGGGCCAACTCCATATTAATGCCCATGATTTTGAAGAGATGTTCCAAGAAGCAGGTGTCCACATACTTTTGGTCATGTAATATAATGGTGTATACAGTATGGACGGATGAAAAGCGTGCCCAGAGTAAACTCAGGCCCAGAAGCTAAGATATGCATATTATTAGTAGATTTGGATAGAAAACACTCTGAAGTTTCTAAAACTGTTGAATGATGTCTATGAGTATAACAGAACTCATATGCAAGCAAAACCTGAGAAAAATTCAACCAGAATGGGAAATCTGAGGTTTGTAGGTTTTCAAGTCTTGCCTATCCAAGATACAGTGTAATGTTGTCCGATTGCACATCCTAAGGCTTCCACTAGATGTAACAGTCTTTGGAACCTGTTTCAGGAGTTTACTGTGAAGGGGTAGCGAATAAGAGCTGTTGACTAAGAGGTCTGGCAGAATGCCATGAGCTAAGTCAGCATGAGGCCGTGAGAGCGAGCTCTGTTCCTTTTCATTTCTAAGACAAAGGAATTGTCCGGTTGAAACATTATTGAAGATGTATGATAAAAACATCCTAAAGATTTTATTCTATACATCGTTTGACATGTTTCTACGAACTGTAATAGAATTTTTTTGACTTTTCGTCTGGACTGCTCGCGCGTTGTCAATTTGGCTTAGTGTACTAAACGCGCAAACAAAAGGAGGTATTTGGACATAAATGATGGACTTTATCGAACAAAACAAACATTTATTGTGTAACTGGGATTCCTGGGAGTGCATTCCGATGAAGATCATCAAAGGTAAGTGAATATTTATAATGCTTTTCGAGTTTTGTTGACTCCCAACCATGGCGGTATCTGTATGGCTTGTTTTGTGCCTGAGCGCTGTACTCGATTATTGCATGGTGTGCTTTTGCCATAAAAGCTTTTTTTAAATCTGACACAGCGGTTGCATTAAGGATAAGTATATCTTTAAGCATGTCCCAGTTTAGGTCACCTAACAGTACGAACTCTGAAGATAGATGGGGGGCGATCAATCTCCATATGGGTGTCCAGGGCACAACTGGGGGCCAAGGGGGTCTATAACAAGCGGCAACGGTGAGAGACTTGTTTCTGGAAAGGTCGATTTTTAAGTAGAAGCCTGATTTGTTTGGGCACAGACCTGGATAGTATGACAGAACTCTGCAGGCTATCTCTGCAGTAGATTGCAACTCCGCCCCCTTTGGCAGTTCTATCTTGTTGGAATATGTTATAGTTAGGGATGGAAATTTCAGGATTTTTGGTGGCCTTCCTAAGCCAGGATTCAGACATGACTAGGACATCCCGGTTGGCGGAGTGTGCTAAAGCAGGGAATAAAACAAAGGGAGGAGGCTTCTAACGTTAACGTGCATGAAACCAATGCTTTTACGGTTACAGAAGTCAACAAATGAGAGCGCCTGGGGAACGGGAGTGATGCTGGGGGCTGCAGGGCCTGGGTTAACGTCTACATCACCAGAGGAACAAAGGAGGACTAGGATAAGAGTACGGCTAAAGGCTAAAAGAACTGGTCGTCTAGTGCGTTCGGAACAGAGAATAAAAGGAGCAGGTTTCTGGACGCGGAAGAATAGATTCAAGGCATAATGTACATAAAGTGCATTTCTTTGCCACATTCTTTGCGTTTTTGCAAACAGTATGCATGTTTTGGAATATTTCTATTCTGTACAGGCTTCCTAAGTATTGTGGAGTAACTATAATGTTGTTGATCCATCCTCAGTTTTTTCCTATCTGTAACTGTTTCAAAGTCCCCATTGGCCTCATAGTGAAATCCCTGAGCGGTTTCCTTCCCCTCCGGCAACTGAGTTTTAGTGACGGGTGTACTGATACAGCATTCAAAGTGTAATGAATAACTTCACCATGTTCAAAGGGATATTCAATGTCTGCTTTCTAAAATTGTTTATCCATCTACCAATAGGTGCCTTTCATTGCGAGGCATTTGATAACCTCCCTGGTCTTTGTGGTTGAATTTGTGGTTGAAATCCATTGCTGTACTGAGGGACCCTACATATAATTGTATGTGTGGGGTACAGAGATGAGGTAGTCATTAAAAAATCATGTTTAACACTATTATTGCACACAGAGTGAGTCCATGCAACTTATTATGTGACTTGTTAAGCAGATATTTACTCCTGAACTTATTTAGGCTTGCCATAACAGATGGGTTGAATACTTACTGACTCAAAACACTTCAGCTTTTCATTTTTTATTAATTTCTAAAACTTTCTAAAAACATAATTCCGGAGTATTGTGTGTAGGCCAGTGACAAAAAAACTAAATTTTATCAAATTTTAATTCAGGCTGTCTCTCAACAAAATGTGTGAAAAGTCAAGGGGTGTGAATACTTTCTGAAGGCACTGTATTTCAGCAACCCAGCTACCATGTAAAAACCTTGTTGTCACTGCCCGAATGCATTTCGATGATTTGTGTGCTCAATAAAGTGTCCCACTGTGTGAAACAAAAATAAACTGCCAGAGTTCAATCATGCCTCCTCAGTGTGCTGGAAGAATAGTATTTCTAACTGATCCAGGTAACCAGTTTAGACAAAACAGGGCCCTTGATTATTATGTGGCTGTCCTTGAATTCTGTGTTTGTCTAAAGAAAAGCTTACCTCAGCATCAACTCCTCATGACCCTGATCAGTAAGATTAGTTTCAAGATCAGATCAATGGATGAAATGTGGACACTGCCCTAACCGGAACTCACTGTAGCCAGCCCGTGTGTGTGTGTGTGCCTGCACGTGTGTGCTTGCTAGTGTGTGCTTATGCACATGTGCTCTTGTTTGTGTCTGTCTGTGAATGTGTGTGTACGCACGCGCCTGTGCGTGTTTGCAGTGCCTGCAGGCCTATTTGTGTACGTGGAGCCGCCTCTTAAACGCTAACCCACTGTAGCAGTGGCAAAGTCATAAATATCCATTGTGGGGTTTGGAAATCTTTTGGAATGTATGGATATCCAAGCTCCCAAGGTTTTCTGAAGATGCGGATAGTTAAGAGTGGCTCCATGACATTGGTGAAGATCACGTGAAATTTGGTGGTTGTTTCAACTATTTTGCTACCATGCTACCCTGCATTTCCTGTTTCTTGAAGTTCAAAATATCTCAAGGAAGATACTCAAGGAGAGACTAACCAACCCAAAAGGAGTTGTGTAATCTACGCACACACTATCGAGCAGCTTTGACGAGTCCCATGTTTGGTACTGCAATCATCGGGACTAGATGGAGACTTCAATCTTCAAGTATGTAAATGGAATCAACTCCAAGCCCTTGAACCGGCACCGGGCCGTCAGCTCTGTGTTTTAGAATGTTTGAGGAGATACCACTCAAAGAGCTCATTACCATCCCTTCCAACATCGTGACTGCCTTCCTTATGCCTTCAAATGACACAGAAAATGCCTTACGTAACGCCATGAATATATTTATGGTGCCTTGTGCTGCCAGAACTCTCGCGGGGTTTGGAGCCGGCACATACTGTTAATGCGGCAGCCGCTGCCTGTTGTGCGCTAGTGGTCTCTGTTGTCAGGAGGCTATTTGGGGAAGTTGCTAATTAGCAGTTAGCTTCAGTAGCGCTGAGTAACTGAGTAGGTTAGAGCCAGGTTAGCGTCCATAGCATTGAGTGGCAATCGGTTGGGCTATTGTGATGCTGATGTAGATGCTGCTGTTCAAGTTCCTGTGATATTCCTCGCCCTCACACCCTCACGCACCCTGTCAACCAAGGTGTGAGCTAAGTGTTGAAAGGGGGAAGGGGAGAGGGGTTGGTGGGAATGATGCTTCTCTGTGTAGAGTTGGGGATTTTTTCCTCCCAAGCTTTTGATTTCAATGGGATGGGGGGTTCAGATCTCCAAGGCTCAAATAGCTCCTCCAGCTCCCCCCTCTCATCCCCCATCCATCCTTTGCAGCAGAGGTCTGCAGTGCATATAAGCTGCACAGCTTCTCTATATCTTTCCTCTCTCCCACTCTCCACTCTTTCGCTCTCTGTCTCTCTCTCGTTCTATTTGTCTCTCTCTGTCTGCTGCGTTCATTTCATCTCTAGTTCTCTCTCTCATAGCTCTCTGAAAAAAACACATATTTTTCTGTCTCCTCTTCGTGCTCTGAACAGATTTACACATGACCCCTAGCCACTGCTTAGGATTAAAGAAACAGCCCAGACTGGAGGAGAAAAGGCCCAAAACTCTGCATTATGCTCCTTGCAACTATGATGCAAAAGGAGAAAAAAGTATAAAGACTTTATTTGCGTCTTATAATAGAGGAGACAAGGCGACACACGAGGAGCTTTTAAAATTAAAATAGACCAACTGCATAAAACAACATTCAGTTAAAACATGTAGAACAACTTGAAAGGAAGGGTAGAAAGAAAGAAGAGGAATGAAAAGTAATGGTGTTGGAGTGTCTTTGGAGCAGTGCTGCCACATCATCAGAACATGACGCCTCGCACCGAGTAGGAGGCTTCTCAGCACCGTCACGCTACAAAAGTGGAAGGGACCAATACTCACTGCCCATGCAGGCAGACTCAACAAATCAGTTAAACCACCTGTCAGGACCCGGTGCGAGAAACAGTCACTAATAATTGGCAGAACCCAGAAGATGAGGCAGACACAGCAGTACTAGAGATGGTGGTTTAATAAAAAATAGATATCTTCCAAAATACAAAAGAAAATCCACAAAGTGGTAAAAACAGCAAGGGAAAAAACAAACCTCAAAAGACCAATCCAAAAATACACGAGAACAAAACCAGAGAACCTCTGGAAAATCCAACAAGAGAAAAATGTTCACAAAGGCTGGGGCTGGGTGCTAACATACAAACACTGAGCAAGGAACWGAGGAACACACAGGGTTTAAATACTAACAAGGGAATGACTTACAGGTGCAAACAATAATTAGGGCAAGAAAAACAAAAGGTACAAAAAAGGTGCAAGGGGGACATCTAGTGAACAAAACCAAACAGTCCTGGCCAAAACCTGACACCACCCCTCTCATTCAAACAAATGATTCCTTCCTTCCTCGTCTGCAGCTTAGTTGTTATGAAAACGTTATAGCAGCACACTTTGAAACTGTACCACACTCAAAGAGTTAAGAGCATAGTGATAGCCTCTTAAAGGTGTAGTCACCCAAAATCAAAGTTGTCAGATTTGGTGAATTATCCTTTTAATTGAGAGATCTGAGAACACTTTTTTGTTGCTTTTTTGGAGCTCTGTGCCTATGAATCAGACTGGAAGTGCAGTCATGCAGATGTGGCAGAGGAACAGTGAAATATTTAATGTCTGTGTTGTAGGATGAATGGAAACTCTTTTATCCTCCACTGCGTTTGATGTCAAAGAGCTAACATGTCAAAGCTTCTTCCCCGTTTCTTTGGTTGCACTTAAACCCCCTCCATACTAAGAAATAAGGAACTGGCTGTTCTCTTCGGGAGGACATCCTTCAGAAAATAGCTCCTCTAGTAGTTCTTTGATGCTTCTAACAAATGTTGAGAACCAACAGTGGAATTCTAGTCTAACAAAAACCTGTTTTATTATACTCTATTCTAGCCTTGTGTTTCCCGATTGCCTCACTGCTGAGAAGGTACAGTATAGCCTACCATATTGTAGTAGAGCTTTGTTTATTGATGTTTGTGATTGTCCTTTGTCCACTCTTTCTGTGCAGACGTTTATTGGCCCATTCAGAGCATTGACTATATGGAGTAACACAACACACAACTGATAATGCTTCTCATTTGTGTGTAGAGAATCTATGCCTTGCAATCTCCTGACAGATTTGCTCAGAAACCTGTGATAACAAAGCAAATCCAGCCACAACATCCGCCTTGCTATACAACACATGGAGCAGACAGGAGCAGTTGATGATGGGGTCAATCTGTTGTTCTGTCCCTCTCTGTCTGTGGTTCAGTCTAAAGAGTGGGTTTACACTGCAATACAGTACTCAGCATCTTTCTGCAATGTAGGGCCTACAACAAAAACATTTGGTATTCCTTTTAATCAATACATTTTTACTACCCTTAGAAAATTGTTACAACTGTAAACAAATCATATTTCTGCCACACACTACAAATGCATCGTTTTGAATTCATTCACCTCCTCCTTGGGTAGCCCATGTCAACCACGTTGACCCATAGTGAGTGTGTGAAATTAGCCGCACCATGGCCCCTGGTGCTGATGGTAGCCAATTGGTGCTGATGGTAGCCAAATGACCGGGAAAAAGCTTCTGGATTACACATGTAAGCAGATCAGATCCATCATAAGGTGATTATAGATACGTAGAATATGAAAAAAAGAGAAATTAAACATGAGTGAAAGCTGTATGAGTCATTGGGTACATTTACGTGCACACAATAATACGATTATTGTGAATACTCAAATTAATATAATAGGTAGATTAAAATGTTTACATCATTTACAAGAAAATCGATATCTCTAATAATCCTGTTTACATTGACACTTCTGAAAACAGGCTAGTTGAAGGGACTCTGATAAATGCAGAAAATTGGCAATCAAAAGTTCGGACATATGACCGTTTGGGTCCTGCTTTAAAATGACGTGCAGCTTATAAAGGCTTCATAAACCCTTTATAAACACTACATAAATGTGTCACAAATCATCTCTGACCGTATGTCATGATCTATAAAGTGTTCATAAATGTGGCATAACTGTGTGAAAAAAACACCATTGTAAAATGTGACACAACCCAGTATGTCAAACTCAAATATGACATAAACCTGTGTTTTATAAAGGGTGGCATAAGCACCGCTTAATAAAGGCTTTATATATCATATTAAATTGAGGCTTCACAAAGCATGTATAACCTTGTCATGCATCTTGGTAGAGCATTGCAACGCCAGGATAGTGGATTTGATTCCTGGCACCACCCACGCGTAAAAATTTATGCACACATGACTGTAAGTCTCTTTGGATTAAAGCATTTGCTAAATCGTATATATTATATTATATTCATGTAAAACATGTCTTAGGATGGCTCAACCTCTTTCCCTATTGGGTGCATAGCCAATATTTGATCTGACCTCAACTTTCCCCAAAATGCTGTGCTGCAGGATGACACACACAATAAAGTGCAGTTTTTTTTTCTTAAAAGTTATATTTTCTTGGTTTTGTTTTCCCAGGCTTTGGATTTCCCCAGTTTCTGCACACTTTTTGAACAGAAAAACAACTCAATTTGATTTTCTGTGTTCACAAAAATGCTTAAACCACATCAGGGGACGACTTTTGATGTCTGTGAAAAATCTATGAAACGTTGATATTTGAGTGTAGTTGCCCTTTAATTCTGCACTGTTGTTTGGTTAGCGGAGTTTTTTGTGATGTTTGCAAATCAAATACCCACTTGTGGTGCCAATGGACAGCGAAAAACGAATAAGTTAACCTTTTGTACATCGCAGTGTTCCGTACACTTGACCTTATTTTAGCACCCCAAAAATGTAATATTTCCAGGTCAACTGTAATATGAATACCATTGTAAACCACAATTTCTCCCCTTTCCAGCAAAATCAATGACGAGACCTTCATGCACTAAATTTATCTTCACAAGTAATCTGCAGCTGTCACGGTTTTTGAGAGTCATGGCTCGCAGTGATGACGTGAACAATTAACATATATATTTTTAATAATTACATTTAACTAGGCAAGTCAGTTATGACAAATTCTTATTTACAATGATGGCCTACACCAGCCAAACCCGGACGACGCTGGGCCAATTGTGCACCGCCCAATCACGGCCGGTTGTGATACAGCCTGGATTCGAACTAGGGTGTCTGTAATGACTGGTATGCAGTGCCATAGACCGCTGCGCCACTCGGGAGCCCAATTGTTTGAATTAACTATTGGTGAACTCAATTAATTAACTTTACACTCACCATTACGCTCAACATTGATCATTTCTTGTTTTTAATCTGCGAGAGAAGCGCTACCCCTGGTGGAAAGAAGCTGTACGGCACACAATGAGTTGCATAATGTACAGCGTCAGAGCGGTCAGTTTTTTCAACTTTTCTTCAATACTTCAATACTATTGGTACATTACCATGTCAATCAATGCTTGAATAGAAACGTAGTTTACACCCCGGATTTTGATGCCAACACAGTCGCTACAGTCACATTAATTTTCATTGCAGCCTAGTTTGAATGCCGCTGTTACGCAAAATGTGTACGAACGGTGTTAGTCAATGTAATTTATTGTAAGTTGTATATAGTAGTTAAGTGTTGCGTTAGATTACATAGCTACCTCACGCATTATTTCAAATAATGTTGGTGACTCCACGAGAATTGCTAGCTAGCTAACAAAATGTAGCTAGCTAGCAGGCTCAGCTAAATAAAAATCCCCCTAGATACAGCCAAGTCTCATAGTCACGTCATGAGATTTGTAAATGAAAGAGGAATATAATAATACAGATCAAATGGAGTTTCCCCATCTCCCCATTTAGAGTATTTCTGGCATAGCACAGAAATGCCCTTATCCAGATGGTGTGACAAAGGAATTTCCTAACAGACCTGCTAACTTTCTTTGTTGTTACTTTTAAGGTTGGAACCAACATGCAAGACCTCCAGTAGGCAGAGAGTAGTAGCTTGTCCCTGCCAGCTCAGGTACAAGCTACACTATTAATAGCCCTGTGTAATGTTCAATGTAATTGCATTGCTGGACTTTTTGAAACTTTGTATAACAATTTTTTTTTAAAGAAGGAAATGTATAGTTTAAAAATGTCTTTAATATTTAAATTATTTAGCTGTTACTGATAATTCCCTAAGTGTTAATACATTTGTGTTTGCATCATTAAGCCTTTATGCATGTGTTATGAATGACCAGAGGTGACTGACTTCATAATAAGTACAGCGTCATATCATATAAGGCATTTATGTATGTGTTATGAATGACCAAAGGTATCTTACTTCATAGTAAGTACAGCGTCATATGATATATGGCATTTATGTATGTGTTATAAATGACCAAAGGTGCCTGACTTTATAGTAAGTACAGCGTCATATGATACAAGGTATTAATCTGTGTTATAAATGACCAAAGCGGTCTGACTTTAAAGTAAGTACAGTGTCATGTGATATAGAGTCTTTATGGATGTGTTTGAATGACCGAAGGTGTTTGACTTCCAACAAAGTATTACAGGACACTACATAAAGTGTCAATAAAGAGGTTATTAACATTCTGATGATTTATGAAGGACAGCTACAAAGTCATAATTATGGCTAAACCCTGCCCATTTCCACAATTTCTCTTCTTAAAACTGTATTTTAAACCAAAGCCTAACTGATGAAGGACAAGTTTGATGCGTTGGTCCACCAGACCATTTGGGCAGAAGTGTCTGGGAACGAAATTAGGTGTAATGTGACTAACATGACTAAACTTTAGAGCGTGTGACATCCTTCAGCACAACATGTCATCCTTCATAAAGCACATGTTTATATCATATTCAACACAGTGGGTTATGTCAGATTTGACATTGGTGATTATGTCACACAGATATGCCAAATTTATGAACCCTTTCTAAAGCATGACATTTGGCTTTGTAACACATTTAGGTTGTGCTTATAAAGGCATTATGAAGGCTTTAGGAAGCCTTTATAAACTGAACATCATTTAAAGCAGGACTGTGAAAACTATTAATAACATGCATACTTTCAGTTCTTCCCAACTCACTTCACTCACGCAAAAGAGGGAGGCTCACACTGCTGGTGCTAGCACATGTGCAGATCCAATACACAGCTGGAACTCCGATTGAGGTGTTTACATGTCCTAATAGTTTGAAAAACTGCTCAGAAATCCAGGTATTTTATTCAGCATATGCTTACTTAGATTACTTTGTATTTTTCTTTTTTCTTTTTCACCTTTATTTAACCAGGAAGGCCAGTTGAGAACAAGTTCTCATTTACAACTGCGACCTGGCCAAGATAAAGCAAAGCAGTGCGACAAAAACAACAACACAGAGTTACACATGGGATTAACAAAAGTACAGTCAATAACACAATAGAAACATCTATATACAGTGTGTGCAAATGGACTAAGGAAGTAAGGCAATAAATAGGCCATAGTAGCGAAGTAATTACAATTCAGCAAATTAACACTGGAGTGATAGATGTGCAGATGATGATGTGCAAGTAGAAATACTGGTGTGCAAAAGAGCAAAAAATTAAATAAAAACAATATGGGGATGAGGTAGGTAGTTGGATGGGCTATTTACAGATGGGCTATGTACAGCTGCAGCGATCGGTAAGCTGCTCAGATAGCTGATACTTAAAGTTAGTGAGGGAGATATAAGTCTCCAACTTCAGCGATTTTTGCAATTTGTTCCGGTCATTGGCAGCAGAGAACTGGAAGGAAAGGCGGCCAAAGGAGGTGCTGGCTTTGGGGATGACCAGTGAGATATACCTGCTGGAGTGCGTGCTACGGGTGTGTGTTGTTATGGTGACCAGTGAGCTGAGATAAGGCGGAGCTTTACCTAGCAAATACTTATAGATGACCTGGAGCCAGTGGGTCTTGCGACGAATATGTAGCGAGGGCCAGCCGACGAGAGCATACAGGCCGCAGTGGTGTGTGGTATATGGGGCTTTGGTGACAAAACCGATGGCACTGTGATAGACTGCATCCAGTTTGTTGAGTAGAGTGTTGGAGGCTATTTTGTAAATGACATTGCCGAAGTCGAGGATCGCTAGGATAGTCAGTTTTACGAGGGTATGTTTGGCAGCGTGAGTGAAGGAGGCTTTGTTGTGAAATAGGAAGCCGATACTAGATTTAATTTTGGATTGGAGATGCTTAATATGAGTCTGGAAGGAGAGTTTACAATCTAGCCAGACACGTAGGTAGTTGTCCACATATTCTAAGTCAGAACCGTCCAGAGTAGTGATGCTAGTCGGGCGGGACGGTGCGGGCAGCGATTATGACCATACGCCGATTAAGATAAGCGGAGTAAGGTGTTTACATTACTAATACCATAATCAGTTTAATATCGGATTATTATGGTGCATGTATATATAAGCTTGGTTGTGTGTCTCTCTCTCCAGGAGGGACAGTGGGGGTCCGTTTTGTCGGGAGACGCGCCAATTGTCTCAGAGGATGTTCTGTTCCGATCCCAATCTTCAAGCCCCGGGGCAAAGAGGATTTTATTTCTGAGATAAAATTGGGATTTGCATTTGTTTTGTGAGTAAAGCGGTCCAAAGCGATCTTTATCACTTTTTAGTTTTTGCGTAATTAGCTGCGGTGGTGTATCAGCACATCGGTTTGTTTACTGTAAATTTGTTTCTCCATCTCTATCTCTCATTTCGGCTTCCCTGCTTCCCAGAGCTTTCGATAGATAAAGGCTCAAACTTGCATGGTCTCTTTTTATCGTTGTACTCATAATGCCGGCTGTCTATTAACATTGTAACATATCCCCCCGATAGTTTGAACAATGGGTATTGTCCCACACTGTGAGTGTGCATTTCAGACAGATCTGTATTCTGTACTGTCTGCAGGGTCAAATGTGTGAAAGCAGTATGATACTATTACTGTATGATGCAGCACTGGAGCAGTACAAAAACAGCTGTTAGCTTGTCAGACATACTGTACCTACAGTGCAATGTCACCGTTTCACTAGTTCAACTTCCAGCCACTAGCAACCACAGGAGCAAAACTACTCTTTCTAGCGACCAGTAGGTAGATTTTGGACTTTATTAGCTGTAGACTGTCAGTGACAAGTTCTCTATATCATGTAATGATGAGTGCATATTGAATATCTGCATTGATCCTGCTGCGCACATGCACACACATCTACACTTCAGCATATGCACTTTGTCTTGACATGGCATCTCTGTGTGAGGATGGACGTGTCAAGGTCAAGTCAAAGTTGTTTCGACACAGAGATTCATATTCTGACAATGGCACACACATATACATGCATGCCTTTATACATTATTTACAATGAAGCATTGTCACGTGAAAGAATGCACACACACACACACACACACACACACACGCACACACACTGAATTCCCCTTCACAAATAATAGCTTATTGTATTACACTGCTCTCTCTTTTGTTGCACTCACCATGGTTTCGCAATGTTGAATGGCACTACGGTAATGGGTAACAATACTGTATGATCCATGCAATCATTCCGCTGACTCTCTGTTTGTGAGCTAAATCCCATACATTGAGCTCGGGGTCTGGGATCATAGATTACACCTTATATTCAGATAGAGAGAGCTAAGCCCAGTTCATCAGGGACATAAGACCAGCTAACCAATCCTTGTCTGGCACAAGCCTGAATGTGGGCTTATGGGTCAACAATGTCATCATCACCCAGCTAATGTTTTTTTTGTGCCTTGAATGTGACTTCAAACTTAATAATTTTCCCTTGTTAAGATTGTGAATGGCCAAGGGTACGTTACTTAGCATGAAACATTAGCCTATACACTGTGTGTTGTATTTGGGAAACTAAACCTCCCTATTGAACATGATTTAATGGCTAAAGTTTTTACACCCAGCTAGATGTATTTAGCTCCATTGAAATCCCCTAGATTCGCTGAAATCTCCCTAACTATCCCTAAACAGTACCTCCTACTTCAAAATATGAACATTATTTTTACACATTCACCTCAGAGAGGAAGGTAGTCGGGGTGGTTTACCTATCACAGGAATGCTGTAATTAGTTGAGTTGTCAGTTTGCCCGAAGCTGATGAACGTGTTGGGGTTTCTCTTTGCTGGTAGCATATGTTCAGTCAGTGATACTCATGCATATTTAACAGAGGAAACTCCTCCAGGGCTGTGCATCAGCCTGACACCATGAGCCAGGGACTCTGGGCTGGGCTGGGCTAACTCAAGATGGGCTACTAAGGCTAGAGTCAAAGTTATAGTAGGCTGGGAAACCAGTGCTAAACCGTGGTAGCATTGACAGTGCTGAATTTAAATGTACTGGGCTAGACTGTGTTGGGCTCAGTTCTGCTACAGTTAGCTGTGCTAGGTTTTGCTGGGAAGGGTTAGCTTGATTCTCCAGGGCAGAACGGAACTGGGGATTGAAACTTGACACCTCTGGTTGTTGGAGGACCGATGCAGATATTCAAAGTGTGTGTGTGAACATCTGCACGCACTTTGCAGGGTTCGCAGCCACAAAGTCTTATTATAGTCTGCCTCCTCTCACGCTGTTTATTAATCCAACCCTGCGACACAAGCTTGCGATTTTATCACTCCCTCAAACACACACACACACACCCTACCTCTGTCTCTCGCTCCTGCACACACTTTTCTTCCTCTCACAAAGATCATGAAATTCCTCCTGTCCACCATTTAAATTGCTGGGACAATCCTTATCCAGCATTGATAAAGGGCAAGTGTGTGAAGCTGATCTTGAAAACACTTGCCTCTTTTCATGAAAGTGTGTGTCTGCACTTGTGCATGTGTGTGTCTACTAGAGCCTTCAGGGTTTGCCAAGCAGATGAGAGACATAAAACACAGTGTATGAAAGATAGGGTTCCTATGTCATGAAAATCCTGGAAAAGTAATGGAATTTTAAAGTTGTGTTTTCCAGGCCTGGAAAATTTTGAGAAAATTATAAAATCCTAAATGGTTTGGAAAGTTATTTAGACCCAGTTTTGAAATATTGTCTCAATCAAATAAAAATCTACATATCAGCCAGGATCGGAATGGCGCTTTAGCACGAAACGCGCATCACCTGCATGTGTGCAAGATGAGTGGACCATTGCTCAAGGAGAGAGAGACATTGCAGCAGAGAACAGACTAATAACTAGGTAGCCAATTCAAAACATATCTTGTACCCAGTAGTTAACTGTTAAGCTATTGTACAGTGCATTCGGAAAGTATTCAGACCCCTTTACTTTTTCCACATTTTGTTATGTTACAGCCTTATTCTAAAATGTATTCAATATTGTTTTTCCCTCATCAATCTACACACAATACCGCATAATGACAAAGCAAAAACAGGTTTATAGAAGTTTTAGCAATTTTATTAAAAATTAAAAACAGAAATACAGTACCTTATTTACGTAAGTATTCCGACCATTTGCTATGAGACTCGAAATTGAGCTCAGGTACATCCTGTTTCCATCGATCATCCTTGAGAAGTTTCTACAACTTGATTGGAGTCCACCTGTGGTAAATTCAATTGATTGGACATGATTTGGTCAGGGAGGTGACCAAGAACCCGATGGTCACTCCGACAGAGCTCCAGAGTTCCTCTGTGGAGATGGGAGAACCTTCCAAAAGGACAACCATCTCTGGAGTACTCCACTAATCAGGCCTTTATGGTAGAGTGACCAGACGGAAGCCACTCCTCAGTAAAAGGCACATGACAGGCCGCTTGGAGTTTGCCCCTAAAAGGCCCCTAAAGGACTCTCAGGCCAAGAGAAACAAGATTAGATCAATTTACTGAAGAAAATGTGTAGGCTTGCTACAGCTGAATAATACGATTTGTAGCCTACCATAGCCATTTGATCTTTGATATATTAAATGAGTGAATTCTTTCAAAAGGCATAAAACGTATTTGGATGTTATGTTGCAATGTTATACATTTAGGGTGATCAACCATCCACCAAAAGAGCTAATGTGTGTGCAGGCTTTTATTCCAGTCCTCTAACAAACCACATTTTAGAAACCTTGATAAACAGGCTCTGATGTGTTTGAGGTGAGCTTGATCAAAAGCCTGCACACCCAGTAGCTCTCCACACTGAGGGTTGACCACGTGTTATATACAGTTGCCTAACAGGTGTTCTACTTTGTGGGGGGTTAAGTGCCTTGCTCAATGACAGGAGATGGTACATGGGATCAGAGAGCAGCCTCCCAGTGTCAATACCACATTGCGCATACTTTTTTTTATACGTACATAGAGAACACTAATGGTTGGTCATAGTAATTTGGTTTAAATTCATGGAGAATTCATGGAAAGCCAGGAAATTCCATCCGTCAAAATGTGTATGAAGCCTGGAAAGATTGCTTTGTCTCTCCCCAGCATTCAGATGTAGCTTTAGAGAATAACTAGAAGAATGCCAGGTGTTCCGAGTCTGAACACTAAGAGAGAGAGTGGGCCGATGCAGATGGTAAGGTCTGCTATGGGCCAGACTATGAAACAAGCCATTATCCTGCTAGGCCAGACAATAAAGCTATCCTTTATTGTCCCATTTCAAACCATGTGGAGGATTCAGAGTACTAGTTATGTTGATTGGCCAGATGTAGTGTCTGTTGCAATGATTATGTTTTTAATTGATTCATTTCAAACTGGCAAGATTTTAAAGCGCCAGTCTGGTATTTGAAAAATCCTGTTAGCAACAGGATCCACTTTCAAATATTGCTCCATGGTATAATACTACTACAGTCCTACTACTACTACTACTACTACTACTACTACTACTACTACTATACAACTATTTGTTTACTATTAATAACACTTTTTCATGTGGAGGTGTATTATTGCAAAAAGCATCAGACTATTTAAAAGGTGCACTTTGAAACACTGCCACGTCCATTAGCGAAAGCGTTTCATTCCCACATTGGCCACCTCCAGTGGCCTCCAGTTTATTTTTAAGGTCCTAGATGAAGCCGTAGCTACTGCATATGGATGCACTGTACATGCTTATGTCTATTCGAGCACATCTCTCTCTCTCTTTCTTTCCCTCTCTCCCTCTCTCCCGCTCTTCCTCTCTTCCTCTCTCTCTCTTTCTCCCCTCAATCTCTCCTCTCTCTCTCCCTCTCTCTCTCCTCTCTCTCTCTGATGTCTTGCTCACTTTTCTCCCTCCCACTCATCCACCTGACGCCACTCATGCAATATTGTCACAAAGAACCATTGAAGGAGGGACAGAGAGAAGAGGAGAGGCTATGAGCAGCAGCATGATGCGTGGCACCACTACTTCGGTACCCGAGATGTGAATACTGACCTGCACTAACACACCTGATCCAACTAATCAACTGCTCATTCAATTTAGACTTGAATAGGTGAGGTATTGCTGGACTGCAACAAAAACCAGCACGCACCGTAGTCCACTGCCAACCTCTGCAGTATAACACCAGTTGTAGCTAAGGGGTAAAGCCAAGGTATTGTTAAAAAACCTTTGAATGCAGCAGGCTAGTAGAGATACAGAGAGCCAGTGGATGGACAGATGCTATGCGCTCTTAATTGCCTGCTTTATTAGCGCCTGGCCAGGTGCTGTTGGTTGTATTAGAACATGAGGCACGAGTCCCACGGGGACAGTGGGATCCAAAGGATGTCATGGAATTGAGATCTGTCTGGATACTATAGTTAGTATCTGTGGCACTACAGCTACCTGGGTTGGGAATTGCCTAAATAATAAGTTAGTCATTCACAGATGTGTAACGCTGTGTTGACAGTGGCAGAATGTTATGATTCCCACACAATATTGAGGTAAAATGGGCAGTAATTACCTAGAGTCCATCTTCCAATGCCTTTATGTCCTTTTGTTAAGCCCTCATGGCATCTGTTTTGTCTCTGATACCATCATGCCTGACTGTTACCCCATGGTACATCTAAAAGTGTGGTCACTGGGGCAAGCTGTCACACAGGTGTTCCCCAGCAGTAGAGTCAAGGCCAGGTGAAGGTTTCAGCATATGCATTATTGGACTAAGGTGTTGACTAGTGTGAGGCCCTGAAGTACACTACATCCGATTCCATAGAGGTAGTATCTCGTCTAGTGATCACTGCAGGCTTTCTGTAGGTGAGTGCAGTGCACTTTGTGACTTTTTTTCTGTAAATATTTAACTATGTTTGAGGCCCCAGATATTTTCTTCTCCTGTCCCGTTTTCCAAGACTGTGTTTTTTGATATTTGTTACTCTCCAACATCAGGAAGACAGGGTCTCTCAAACGTACCTTTTAAATGTGTGCGCTATACATTTTTCAAACACACAACAAAGTTGTCCGTTTCCGAAATGTTAGTGGATGAAGCATTCTTCCCAAAATGTTGTGTGACCTGGAAATTATTTTCWAATTTCAACCATGAAATCCAATAAATATTTTGAAAAGAATTGTGTTGACTACTAAAATGCACAGTAAAGATGTTCAGTCCAGTCATTGCCTCTGTGTAATTTAAATTGAGATTTTCACACAATGCCTTGTTTTCATCCACATTTCGCCTGTAATTGGGTATTACAGAAACCGTGTGTCCAATAACATGCAATTCTGTAGTTGCTAGTCGAATTAACAATTTATGTTTGAAGCTTCTGTAAAGCAAACTGTCCCATGGTATGAAGTAAATGGAATATTGTTGAAAAAAGACGAGCGGAAAGTTATTATGCATTATGGCGTTACTGTAGTATTGAATACATTGAACAAAACTCACAGATGAATGTGTTTTTATTCTCTTGCCCTATGTGCTGTAATTTAGTTCCTTGGAGTATCCCATCTCTTTCTCTCTCTTTCTCTCTCTCTCGCTCTCTCTCTCCCTCTTTCAGAAAATTAAGGCAGCATGTTCAAGAACATTTAAAGAGTTGAGGCAGCTAATGCAGAAAATGAATGAAAACCTGTGAGAAAGTGTTATATTCCAGTACCATAGTAGTGACAAAGACAGAATATGAGCCCTGTAGCATGACCCACCTCCATAGTGACCATATATATTAATGTTATAACTAGGGCCTGACTTCTAATTTTTTTAAACCTTTATTTAACTAGGCAAGTCAGTTAATAAAATGCAAATGAATTACTTAAAAATCATACAATGTGATTTTCTGGATTTTTGTTTTAAATTCCGTCTCTCACAGTTGAAGTGTACCTATGATAAAAATTACAGACCTCTACATGCTTTGTAAGTAGGAAAACCTGCAAAATCGGCAGTGTATCCAATACTTGTTCTCCCCACTGTATATCCACAGTAAAACGAGCCAGGAAGAAGCCACTGCTCCAAAACAGCCATAAAAAAGCCAGACTACGGTTTGCAACTGCACATGGAGAAATGTCCTCTGGTCTGATGAAACAAAAATAGAACTGTTTGGCTATAACGACCATCGTTATGTTTGGAGGAAAAACGGGGAGGCTTGCAAGCCGAAGAACACCATCCCAACCGTGAAACACGGGGGTGGCGGCATCATTTTGTGGGGGTGCTTTGCTGCAGGATGGACTGGTGCACTTCACAAAACAGATGGCATCATGAGGGAGGGAAATTATGTGGATATATTGAAGCAACATCTCAAGACATCAGTCAGGAAGTTAAAGCTTGGTCGCAAATGGGTCTTCACAAAGCCCTAACCTTAATCCTACAGAAAATTTGTGGGCAGAACTGAAAAAGCGTGTGCGAGCAAGGAGGCCTACAAACCTGACAGTTACACCAGCTCTGTCAGGAGGAATGGGCCAAAATTCACCCAATTTATTGTGGGAAGCTTGTGGAAGGCTACCCGAAACGTTTGACCCAAGTTAAACAATTTAAAAGCAATGCTACCAAATACTAATTGAGTGTATGTAAACTTCTGACCTACTGGGATTGTGATGAAATAAATAAAAGCTGAAATAAATCATGCGCTCTACTATTATTCTGACATTTCACATTCTTAAAATAAAGTGGTGATCCTGACTGACATAAGACAGGGAATTTTTACAATGATTAAATGTCAGGAGTTTTGAAAAACTGAGTTTAAATGTATTTGGCTAAGGTGTATGTAAACTTCCGACTTCAACTGTAAGTAGTGTGTTTGTTATTTATTAATCATTACTCCTACATTTATAAACCATTTTCTAATCATTAGTGTTTTTTGCTGTCCCTAATCTAAAGTGTGTGCTGTTTATACTTTATAAAGGTTTTGAGTAACTAGTGTAATTACTCATAAGATGAGCATGACATTCGTAGACATTCCAGCAGTACCTGATGCTTCTTAGCTCTGAAAATGACCTAGATCATTTCAATGGTAAAATAATAAGCACACAACACAGAATATTTATGGAAATATATCTAACATTTTCTATAAATCAGGGATTCTTGAAAAACGGGACTATCTCAACTTTTCCCCGAATTGTCCCCGAAATGTCCCCATGTTGTGGAATATGAGATTTGAATATCTGAAATAAAATGTCACCAATTACTGATATAAAATGTCACTAATTACTGTTCCAAAAGGACACAGACAGGTGAGGAAACTTCCAACCTGTTTTCCCATTCACTTTTCCTACTGTAAACGATGAGCTAGATCAAAGGCGCATTTGGAGGATGCATACAAATAATGTGTACACTTTCCTTGACCTACATTGCATACTCTATGACTATGACCATAGCACATATTTTTTTTTTTTGGGGGGGGGGGGTCTTATGACATTGCCAGCAGTAAGATCTGAGTTCAATTTCCAAAAAGACAAAAACTGTATCTTTCAAATGTCACTTTCTATTTTCTGACAACAACAAAACATGTGTGCAAAGCTGTCATCAAGGCAAAGGGTGGCTGCTTTTAAGAATCTCAAATCTAAAATGTTTAACACTTTTTTGGTTACAGGATTCCATATGTTATTTCATAGTTTTGATGTCTTCACTATTATTCTACAATATAGAAAATAGTAAAAATAAAGAAAAACCCGAGAAGGGGTAGGTGTATCCAAACTTTGATTGGTACTGTAGCTCACAGAAGACTGAAATATAACACAACTGTTTGACATATAAACACCAGATTTTTTGCAGGTTTAAAAAAACTATATTTATGAATTATTAATTACATTCCACCCATGAGGCCAGTAGAGGGCGATTTTGTCATTTGACTGCAGCAAGGGTCTACTACTACTACATGTAGTGAAGACATGAATAAGGGGCCCTTATGGTATAGCTGACCATGGTTATTCCTGATTAATTTAGGATTTTAGACTAATCTGATGGAGTTGACCAAATCTCTGGACACATTTTTCAGGAAACTGTAACGATCTGGGTGTAGTGGGTGCGAAGTCAGGCGCAGGAAGCAGAGAGTTCAGTGGTAGTGCAAATGTAATGCACAAAACGGTGAACAAAAGCCACCCCACAAAACACAGGGCGCACACAAAACAAATGCCCCAAAACCGGGGACTGCAACAGTCCAGCAAAACCCACAAAACACGAAACACGTATACCTCAAACGTGCACCCTAGTTACACAAACAATCCCGCACAAATAGCAGGCGGGCCTGCTGGGTAATATAGCGCAACTAATTAACCAAACACAAAACAGGTGAAACCAATAAACAGAAAAGGGGAAAAAAGGATCAGTGGCAGCTAGTAGGCCGGTGACGATGACCACCGAGCGCCACCCGAACAGGAAGGGGAGCCACCTTCATTAGGAATTGTGACAGAAACACAGCTTTGAGATAAATATTATTTAAAGTCACAGAAGGCTATGGCAAGAAACTGTATAAGATCCCATCTTTTTATGAGAGTTTGAAATTGGGATCCTTGTGGGAGTAATGATTAATAAATGGTGCACAAACTGTTTGTATAT
This sequence comes from Salvelinus sp. IW2-2015, assembly GCF_002910315.2. Classification (NCBI taxonomy): domain Eukaryota; kingdom Metazoa; phylum Chordata; class Actinopteri; order Salmoniformes; family Salmonidae; genus Salvelinus; species Salvelinus sp. IW2-2015. The sequence continues at coordinate 15,500,769 of NC_036863.1, forward strand.
GCCTTTYATAAATGGTTTATTACTGAACGTTAATATAAAACTTTACCAGTGTTTGGGCTATTCGGTTAAACACAGGCCATATTTTGGTCCAAACTTCAATTTCAAGTAGTTTATTTGCCATTTGCAGGTATTAACAGTAATATATACATTGGAAATGTTCGTTGAAGCTTACTCACATAGTACAGTACATACACATATACAGTAAAAAGATCATAACACACTACTGCAATGTATTCGTTACTTGTGTGTGGTAATGATTACATTGTCCAAGCAAAGTCTGTAAATATTCACTTGATTTTGCGCCTCTCCTAGCAACACATCTAAGGTTTGCTAGCTAGAGCTTCTCGTAGTGGATCATTGGATTAATACATTTTAAACAGAATACGTCAACTTTATTTTCCACATTATGGCTTCACACATTGACATTAACAGACATATAAACACAAATATCACACGAAAACACGAAAACACATACAACATTGGAACATTAGAGATGTTTCCCTTTTGATATTTGCCAATAAAAATGTTCTCACCATTTATTTTATATTGTCCTCTTCACAGCTCCCCCCAATTTCACGGACACGCCGCCACTGTACGTTGAGGCCAAGGAAGGCGGCAGCATCACCCTGAGCTGCGTTGCTTCCGGCAACCCCAAGCCCTCCATCAACTGGCTCCGGGAGGGCGAGCCCGTGGAGGACAGCATCAAGTACAAGGTAGGACCCCCACTTCACCACTTCATGTGTTTGCCCCACCTAAAATCAAATCAAATTTTAGTTGTCACATACACATGTTTAGCAGATGTTATTGCGGGTGTAGTGAAATGCTTGTGTTTCTAGCTCCAACAGTGCAGTAATATCTAACCATTCACAACAATGCATGCAATACACACAACCTAAAAGTAAAAGAATGGAATTAAGGAATATGTAAACATTAGGATGAGCAATGTCGAAGTGGCATAGACTAAAATACAGTAGAATATAATACATATGAGATGAGTAAAGCAAAAATATGTAAACATTATTAGAGTGACTAGTGTTCCATTATTAAAGTGGCCAGTAATTTCAAGTCTATGTATATGGTGCAGCAGCCTCTAAGGTTCATGGTTACGTAACCGGGTGGAAGCCGCCAAGTGATGACTATTTAACAGTCTAATGGCCTTGAGATAGAAGCTGTTTATCAGTCTCTCGGTCCCAGCTTTGATTCACCTGTACTGACATCGCCTTCTGGATGATAGCGGGGTGAACAGGCAGTGGCTCAGGTGGTTGTTGTCCTTGATTACCTTTTTGGCCTTCCTGTGAAGGTGCTGTAGGTGTCCTGGAGGGACAGGTATTCATGTGATGATGACCCAATGAAGTCTAAAAGTAGTTCTACTAAGCTCAGTTGGGATGACCATGCTAGAAAGGACAACATTGGCTATATCATGCAAACTGTTGAGCAAGTGCAGGAGCGTTATATGTGTGAATAATGTGTGAATAATGTTAGAAGATAGATTCCTGGTAAACATTACATTTGACCTACCCCATCTGTTGTCTACTCAATGGCTCTATTCATGGGATTGCATAGTCTGCTAGTTATATGGAGAATTTCTATTCCATTCCATTTACAACTGGCCATGCATTAATTCCAGATAGAAATGGTATCTGGCTTTTTCGAGCATTAGGGAGTTTTGCGCCGAATAGCCATCAGAGGTCCTTGACTTTGTATTCACAGTATCAAATCAAATTTGATTTGTCACATGTTTCATAAACAACAGGTGTAGACTAACAGATACATTCTTACTTACAGGGCCTTTCCAACAATGCAGAGAGACAAATAATTGAAAAAGAATAACACAAGGAATAAAACACAATGAGTAACGATAACGTGGCTATATACTGTAAATGGGATACCAGTAACAAGTTGATGTGCAGGGGTATGAGGTAATTGAGGTAGATACTGTATGTACTGTATAGAAAGGGGGAGAGTGACAAGGCAACAGGATAGATAATAAGCAGTAGCAGCAGCTTATTTGATGAGTCAAAAGAGTTAGTACAAAAGAGTGTTAATGCAGATAGTCCGGGTATCTATTTGGTTAACTCTTTAGCTTGGGGGTAGAAGCTCTTCAGGGCCCTGTTGGTTCCAGACTTGGTGTGTCGGTACCGCTTGCCGTGCGGTAGCAGAGAGTCTTTGAAAATGTTTTTGACCTTCCTCTGACACCGCCTTTTATAAAGGTCCTTGATGTACTGGGCCGTACGCACTACCCTCTGTACCGCCTTGCGGTCGGATGCCAAGCAGTTGCCATACCAAGCGGTGATGCAGCTGTGTTGGTATGTGTGGACAATGTTAATTCCTAAGTGATGTGGACACCGAGGAACTTGAAGCTCTTGACCCGCTACACTACAGCCCCATCGATGTGAATAGGGGTGTGCTCGGCCCTCCGTTTCCTGTAGTCCACGATCAGCTCCTTTGTCTTGCTGATGTTGAGGGAAAGTTTGTTGTCCTGGCACCACACTGCCTCTCTATAGGCTGTTTCATTGTCATCAGTGATCAGGCCTACCACTGTCTTGTCGACAGCAAACTAAATGATGGGTACGCGTCCTCTGAGTACGCATCCTGATAATCCGTCTGGCCCTGCAGCCTTGTGAATGTAAAGCTGTTTAAAGGTCTTACTCACATCGGCAATGGAGAGCGAGATCACACGGTCGTCCGGAACAGCTGGTGCTCTCATGCATGGTTCACTGTTTATTGCCTCAAAGAGAGCATAGAATACATTTATCTCGTCTGGTAGGCTCGCGTCACTGGGCAGCTTGCGGCTGGATTTCCCTTTGTAAGATGTGATAGTTTGCACGCCCTACCAAATCCAATGAGCATCAGAGTGGGCGTAGTAGGATTCGGTCTTAGTCCTGTATTTGGAAGCTTTGCCTGTTTGATGGCTCGTCGGAGGTCATGGCGGGATTTATTATAAGCGTCCGGTTTAGTGTCAAGCTCCTTGAAAAGCGGTAGCTCTAGCTTTTAGCTCAGTGCGGATGTTGCCTGTAATCCATGGCTTCTGTTTGGGATATGTACGTACAGTCACTGTGGGGACGATGTCGTCAATGTACTTATTAATTAATGAAGCCGGTGACTGATGTGGTAAGCTCCTCAATGTTTTCAGATGAATCTGTGCTAGTGAAACAGTCCTGTAACTTAGCATCCGCTTCATCGGACCACTTCTGTATTGAGTGCGTCACTGGTACTTCCTGTTTGAGTTCTTGCTTGTAAGCACAAATAAGGAGGATAGAGTTACGGTCAGATTTGCCAAAGGGAGGGCAAGGGAGAGCCTTGTATGCGTTTCTGTGTGTGGAGTAAAGGTGATTAAGAGTTTTGTCGCATCTAATTGCACAGGTGACATGCTGGTAAAAATGAGGTTAAACGGATTTCAGTTACATTTCAGTCAGTCAACTTCGCTGGAAGTCCCGCCTTCCACAGGTGATAAGTGTGAGGCTCAGATTCATTCCTTACATTTTTCCGCTCTTCACCTCGGTGTGAACAGGAACGGTTCACGCTATTAAAACAAACAATTGGAACACGAGACTGTCTTATGTTGCGCCAACTGTCCTTTAGTGGTAGAGCATGCTGAAGTTTTTATGGATCTTTATTTATTTTATTTAACCTTCATTTAACTAGGCAAGTCAGTTCAAAACAAATATTTACAATGACGGCCTACCAAAAGGCAAAAGACCTCCTGCGACAAGAGAGACAACACAACACTACATAAAGAGAGACCTAAGACAACAACATGGCAAGGCAGCATGGTGTCATGAACCGTGCATATAAGTGCATATCAAAAAAGGAGACAACGTGGTGATAAGGAATAACAAAATATATTTATTTAACTAAAGTAAACTAAATATAATTAACAATGGTGTGTGTAGTCAGTAATCAGTAGTGTGAGTGGTTGCGTGCATAAATGTGATAATGAGGGGTGTTGAAAGGTGCCAACACAAACAACCAAAAACAGCCACAAAAATGCCACAACCAAAATCTGTGTCTGCATGGAGAGAGTCTCCGCAATGAATGGGGAAGAGGTGCATTTATCCTGGGACACACCCAAGCCCAGGTGTGTCCCATTTCGCTGAAGACCCCCCCGGCTCCGCCCACCGACATCCTATTAAGGAGAGCAAAGATAAAGAATTTGTCAGACAGAGTGGGAGGGTGGTCACAATGGTAGCAACACGACATGACAGCATGGTAGCAACACTAAGTGCATGCTCTTCAACCGATTGGTGCCTGCACCCTCCCGCCCGCCCGATTAGCATCACTACTCTGTACGGTTCTGAAATACCTAGGTGTCTGGTTAGACTGTAAACTCTCCTTCCAGACTCAATTCCAAAATGAAATCTAGAATCGGCTTCCTATTTCGCAACAAAGCCTCCTTCACTCATGCTGCCAAACATACCCTCGTAAAACTGACTATCCTACCGATCCTTGACTTCGGCGATGTCATTTACAATATTGCCCCCAACACTCTACTCAGCAAACTGGATGTAGTCTATCACAGTGCTATCCGTTTTGTCACCAAAGCCCCATAAACTACCCACCACTGTGATCTGTATGCTCTCGTTGGCTGGCCCTCACTACATATCCGTCGCCAAACCCACTGGCTCCAGGTCATCTATAAGTCTGTGCAAGGTAAAGCCCCGCCTTATCTCAGCTCACTGGTCACCATAGCAACACCCATCCGTATCACGCGCTACAGCAGGTATATTGCACTGGTCATCCCCAAAGCCAACACTTCCTTTGGTCGCCTTTCCTTCCAGTTCTCTGCTGCCAATGACTGGAATGAATTGCAAAAATCTCTGGAGTCTTATATCTCCCTCTCTAACTTTAAGCATCAGCTGTCAGAGCAGGTTTACCGATCACTGTACCTGTACACAGCCAATCTGTAAATAGCCCACCCAACTCCCTCATCCCCATATTATTACTTACCCTCTTGCTCTTTTGCATCCCAGTATTTCTACTTGCACATCATCATCTGCACATCTATCACTCCAGTGTTGATGCTAGATTGTAATTATTTAACCTCTATGGCCTATTTATTGCCTACCTCCCTACTCTTCCACATTTGCACACACTGTACATAGATTTTTCGATTTTTATTTTCTATTGTGTTATTGACTGTACGTTTCTTTATGTGTAACTCTGTGTTGTTGTTTTTGTCGCACTGCTTTGCTTTATCTTGGCCAGGTCGCAGTTGTAAATGAGAACTTGTTCTCAACTGCCCTACCTGGTTAAATAAAGGTGAAATAAAATAAAAACACAACATGGTAGCAGCACAAAACATGGTACAAACATTATTGGGCACAGAGAACAGCACAAAGGGCAAGAAGGTAGAGACAACAATACATCACGCAAAGCAGCCAAAACTGTCAGTAAGAGTGTCCATGATTGAGTCTTTGAATGAAGAGATTGAGATATCATAAGGATCTCATAAGTTTCCTGATCACTAACAATTAGTTATTCTTCTAATTACTTGGCCTGGCTAGAGCAATAAGTAAGATGACTAATGCATCCAAAACGACGAAGGCTAACAAGCCGGGTTGGGTTCGCAACGATTCCCCACGGAATCAAAAGATACTCACATTGGTTGTCTTGTTTGTCTCGGCACGGTGCATGCTCAAGCTGCCCTCGCTTGAATCAGTTTGTGTGCGAGACTAGGGGACAGCTGGCATTGTTCMTCAACTAGTCTGTGGCGCGTGTTCTTTTGTCAATTGTGAATCATTCTTTCGGGGGTTTGGTGTTTCTGATAGTGACTTCCTCTCCCGGGTGCTCGTACCTCGTCTGAGTCTGAGTTGCGGGACGTGGATGATGGTTTGGGTCGTTGGTCAGGTCAAATGTCTTCCGGGCTCCAGAGCGCTCTGTTGCTGGTTACGGTAGGCTACTCAAAGCGAGAGGGCGGCCAGGTTTTGTGGGTATCTCCCAGCCGCCTGTGTCTGCCTTGGTTAAGCACCACATGTCTCTTTTCGCAGAAGGGTGTGGGTCCCACCTCAGTGATCCGGTCTTACGTAAACTTTCGAGACCAGGCTAGCTAATGAGCACTGCATAGCATGCTAGCCAGGTTGGCTAACTTGCCGAGGCGAGCTAGATATTATTAGATATTCCTGCCTCCCCATGGTGTAGTTGCTTGGGTAGCTGTCTTGTTTACTATACGTAGCCTTAAGTCGCTTGGTTATTCTAAATGGACCGTGCTTTGGTCAAAGAGGCTAGCTAGCCTAGCTTAGACTAATGAGCCTCCTGGCTAATGTCGGCTATCATCATAACTTCCGGTGAATGAAGCTTACTAGCGTTTCGCAGGCATATGGCAAACCCATTTCTATTTTCAATTCCTGGAGTTGGAGGGAGTAGAGATAGAGGGGCTTCCGTGCTCCTCCGATGAGGAAGTAGCCCCAGAGCAGCTGTGCCGATCTACAAAAACATTGCCATGATGACAGTGCCCCCACATTTTGTTACAGCAAACAGGTTGTATGCCAGAGTTAGCCAACGTTAGCCAATGCCAGAGCCCTCTGTGCCCATAAAGGGGCCGGGCTTCATGCAGGCAATACAGTCTCACGGAAGCACAACGTGTGTTGGAAGCTTGTCCATGTTTAATGCCGCTCTGGTACCCTGCACTCCACGGTGTTCACGGGGTCCAAGGTGTATATCAATCTCTCCAGGGTGGGAGTAATGTTGAGTGATTTGCTCTCTGTCCACAAGGGGGCACCCCTCCCCCATAGGTGACTCATTGCCGATTCCTCCCTGTAGCTCACTAGTCCCTATGAGTTGTCTATTGATATAGATTATAGGCCCTGTAGGTGATTCCTGGGAATTACATTGGATTACGAGTTGCCCCTGCCTGTTACCATCGAAGGGGTCCGTTTTTCAGAGCTGTCTGTCCCATTCCCATCCATGCTACAAGGCACTTTGTTACCAGTACCTATGACTGGTCGGTAACCTCCATGATGAAGTTATTTTCCCAGTGTCTATTTTTAATGCGTGTGGCCAAGTGCTGGGTGCCAGCCGGTTACCGGAACGCATCTTACCGCCTAAACCGAGTGAGGCTCGTTGTGACAACAGTACCCACAGGTGGTACTGCCATTCGAGATATGTCACTGATCGCCGGAGCCCTTGTACCCAGAGTGGGCATGGCTTTAGGCAAACCTTGGCACATAAACACCGTTTTTTTCAACCCCAAAGTTCATCAGTGTTCACAGGTGTCAAAAGTGTTGTCTCCTGCATGTGATTTCAATGAAAAGTGTCCCTTCTCCACGTTCAGACACATGGTTGTCAAGAGTAGTGGAAATGGAAAAATAACCAATCTCTCCCAGTCCACGAGTTGGCGTCCCGCCCCTTCAGATGGCACTTTACTGGAGGCTCGCTGTCTGCTCCGACCAATCGCGCGCATGCGCAGTGTCGACCTGGATCATGTGAACAGTGACGTCAGGGTACAGGCTACAATTTGTTGTGCGTACCCCACACTTCGGTGGCATCCACACGTTAACTGTTCCCGAGGCCTAAGTGCCCATTTTGAGGGAGGATATATCCTCCCGTCTCCAGAAGCAGGCAATCCGAGTGGTTCCTATGTCGAAGATCCAGGACGGATGGTACAGCTGGCATTTCCTGGTTCTGAAAAGGATGGGACACAGTGTGTTTTTACCAGTGCCAATGCCTACCATTCCAATGGGGCTATTTTTGATAAGGGCCCTCCAGCGCTAGCCACTCACCTGGATGCACCTCGCAGCCTATGCCAGTCGCTTCGGGAGTCTCTGTCAGGCCTACGGGACATGGCCCAGTAGTGGGACCCTACTTCTATTGTCATGCGGCTCCCATGGGTTGAGTTGTATCCCGCAGGTGATCACGACAGACACATCCACCCAAGGGTGGGGTGCGCTGCACAAAGGCAACTCGATTCGGGAGATATGGACACTGGTGCGGAGCGCACTGCATATCAACTACCATTAAGCTCCTTACGGTGTATCTGGCACTCAGGTGTTTCACCCTGCTTTTGTCCAGCCGGCTTGTGCTGGTCAGAACCAACAATATGTCAGTAGTGGCATGCATCAACGCTCTGGTGCACCAGTAGCTCCCCGTTGGCCCAGGCAGCCTTGGTTCGCGGAGATCATTCGCTTTGGCCTCAGCTAAACGTGTTGGGGATCTCCACGCGTTACCCGGTACTCAGTTCTAACCAGGCGACTTTAAGGTGACGTTGCGTCCAAATGTAGCCTTCGCTCGAGAAAGCCATGTCTATGATCCTACAGGTCCTTAGCTTTTGAGCTATTTCCCTATTCACCTCCTTTTGCTTCTAAATAGCAACAGAGGTTAGATGCAATATGCAGTGATTTTGTCAAATTTGTCACGAAAATGCTCTGATGAGGGAAAACTTTTGTTGACGTGTGGCTTGATTGAACTTTATTATGTTGTAAATGTACAGTGATTGGTTGAAATAGTGAGCCCTCTTTTTGTACTGCGGTGATGGGTAATTTTATGCAATAGAATTTAGATGATTGGACTGTTTTATGCAGAAATAGTGTAGTGATTGGTCAAATGTGCAAGCCCTCGCATAATATGTGGGGAATTGTTGATTTAGCAAAATAATTAACAATTGAGGAATCGTGGGGGGACTGTAATTACATGACACTAGCAAGCATCGCTGAATGTTAATGTAGTTTGAAGTGTAAATGATTAGAAAATGGACTTTGCCCTCCTTGGCGCAGCATCAGATATGTGTCGTGGTGGAGAGCTGAACGAATGAACACTGGTTTTGACAGATGAGCATACAACAGTGTTTGTTCTATTGACTTTTGAGGGTTAGGAGTGGAGGAGTGCTCTCGTGTGGGTGTGTTTGTGTCTATATGTTTGTGTGTTTGTGTGTTCTTTTCAGCTGCCATCTATCTATCTCCTCTCCCTGAGACACATACACACATGCACAGAGAAAAGAGGAGAGTTAAGTGTGGTAATGAGAGAGGGAGAGAGGAGAAGAGAGAGAGAGAGGAGAGAGAGAAGAGGAGAGAGAGAGAGAGAGAGAGAGAGAGAGAGAGAAGAAGAGGAGGAGAGGAGAGAGAGAGAGAAGAGAGAGAGAGAGAGAGAGAGAGAGAGAGAGAGAGAAGGAGAGAGAGATGAGAGAGAGAGAGAGAGAGGAGAGAGAGAGAGAGAGAGACGAGAGAGAGAGAGAGAGAGAGAGAGAGAGAGAGAAAGAGAGGGAGGAGGAGAGGGTTATTGAGGCGATAGGTAATCTAGCTTTATTTTTTCCCGCTTTGTCTTCGTATCAGAGCTCTACTTTGATCTGAAAACCCCAGAACATCCAGTGATGATCACACTGAACTGGTGCATGCAAAGTATCCAACACCTATCGCTTACACACATCCTGGTTTTTTTTTCATATCAGTGCAGATTAAGGACAGGTGGCCGCTTTAGACTATTTACACACACTTCCTGCTCTCCTTCCCTCTTCCCAGTTGTAAGACCCCCCTCAAGGTAGACTTAGTCGTCCATCTCTTTGCCTATGTGGGCCCTCTGATTGAGGACTGCACGGCTGCAGCCTCCACTCTCGTCTCCTGTGACCTGTTACAAACAGGAAGAGACAGTAGTAACCAAAAAAGTGTTAAACAAATCCAAATATATTTTAGATTATTCAAAGTAGCCACCCTTTGCCTTGATGACAGCTTTGCACAATCTTGGCATTCTCTCAACCAGCTTCACCTGGAATGCTATTCCAACAGKCTTGAAGGAGTTCCCATATATTCTGAGCACTTGTTAGCTTATTTTCCTTCACTCTGCGGTCCAACTCATCCCAAACCATCTCAATTGGGTTGAGGTCGGATGATTGTGGAGGCCAGGTCATCTGATGCAGCACTCCAACAGTCTCCTTCTTGGTCAAATAGCCTTTACACAGCCTGGAGGTGTGTTGGGTCATTGTCCTGTTGAAAAACAAATGATAGTCCCACTAAGCGCAAACCAGATGGGATGGTGTATCACTGCAGAATGCTGTGGTAGCCATGCTGGTTAAGTGTGCCTTGAATTCTAAATGAATCACTGACAGTGTCACCAGAAAATCACCCCCACACCATAACACCTCCTCCTTCATGCTTCACGGTGGGAACTACAAACGTAGAGATCATCCGTTCACCTACTCTGCATCTTACAAAGCGGTTGGAACCAAAAATCTCAAATTTGGACTCCACCGATGTCCATTGCTCGTGTTTCTTGGCCCAAGCAAGTATCTTCTTATTATTGGTGTCCTTTAGTAGTGGTTTCTTTGCAGCAATTTGACCATGAAGGCCGACCTCTGAACAGTTGATGTTGCGATGTGTCTGTTACTTGGGGTGGCAGGTAGCCTCGTGGTTAGAGCGTTGGACTAGGAACCGAAAGGTTGCAAGATCGAGTCCTTGAGCTGACAAGGTAAAAATATGTAATTCTGCCCCTGAACAAGGCAGTTAACCCACTGTTCCTAGGCTGTTGTTGAAAATAAGAATTTGTTCTTAACTGACTTCCTTAGTTAAATAAAGGTTTTAAAAAAAAAAAAAATACATTTACTCTGTGAAGCATTTGGGCTGCAATCTAAGGTGCAGTTAACTCTAATGAACTTATCCTCTGCAGCAGAGGTAACTCTGGGTCTTCCTTTCCTGTGGCGGTCCTCATGAGAGCCAGTGTCATTATGGGGTATTGTGTGTAGATTGATGAGGGGAAAAAACCTATTTAATCAATTTTAGAATTAGGCTGTAATGTAACAAAATATGGAAAAAGTGAAGTGGTCGGAATACTTTCCGAGTGCACCTTATATGGGGCATACAACCATCTCACCTCTGCAGACTTTGCTACGAAGAGACAGAATCATTAGATCACTGACATTATTTTGGTATTGCCCCTACTGTATGTATCTCTGGGGGAAAGCGGAAGGGTTTGTCATAAAAAATCATCCCAACGCCTATTATTTCACAGAGTGAGTCCATGTATGTGATTTGTTAAACCACATTTTACTCCTAACTCATTGAGGCTTGCCTAAATAAATGGGCTGAATACTTATGCAATGACAATATTAATTATGCATTTTTATATTTATCTTAAAAAACAGAATTTTTCTTCCACTTTGACATAAACAAAGTATTTTATGTATATTGTTGACAAAAAATGACAATTAAATCTATTTTAATCCCACTTTGTAATACAATAAAATGTGAAGGCACTGTAGTGCTTAAGGAGATGCGTAGCTGTTCTGTTGAATAGTGCAGCTGTAACGATAGTCTATGTCGTCCTCCTCCTCGGACGAGGAGAGGCGAGAAGGATCGGACCAATATGCAGAGTGGTTRGTTTCCATGGTAATTTAATAGACACGAAAACAATATGCGATACAAAATAACAAATTAAACTACCGTGACAGTCCCGTGTGGCGAAACACTAACAAGGAACAAACACCCACAAACCACACGTGAAACCCCGGCTGCCTAAGTATGATTCTCAATCAGGGACAACGATTGACAGCTGCCTCTGATTGAGAATCATACCAGGCCGAACACAAAAACCCCAACATAGAAAACACACATAGACAACCCACCCCAACTCACGCCCTGACCATACTAAATAAATACAAAATAAGGGAAAATAAGGTCAGGAACGTGACAGCAGCGGCCAGTTATGGACAGAACAGTATTTATAAACAGTAGACAGGCTGTTTAAGAAAATATCGATTTAAGAGGTCTTGACTATTCTCCCCCATTTTACTGGAAAAAGACTAATCTTATCAATTTGTTTATCCGTTTAAACCAGAAAAACAAAAACAAATATTTTGAGTTAATTTCACCCTTTTTATCAGAAAAAAAAAGTCTGTCCTCATTTTCCCACGAGGCATTTGGTGTTTTCAACATTCTTTTTGTTTTTGTTGTGTTGTCTTTTTTTACACCCTCCGTTAAATTACGGTAATTATACTGTACGGCTTTTAGTCTGACTAATGTTTGCTGAGTCCGTAGTCCCCGTGTGCATTCTCAGAGGATTTTCTGGCTAAGCTTATGGTACGCCTCTGTCACATTGTGCATTGAAGAAGGGTGGTAGTGGAGTTTGTTCTCTCCGTATAAATATATTAATTATTTCTGTATTTTCTTTTGTAATGTAAGATGGTGATGTCATATGGCCCGCTTTTTCATTGGGTAACAGGTGGTTGATTGGTTGTTGAAAGTACTGTTAGTCTTTGGTGGAAACTAAAGGTGACGGTTGCATGGGAAGCACACACTCTCACTCAAGCACACATACACCTGCAGACATACACACACACCACATCTCACTTACTACTACGTCTGTCATCCTGTTGACCTGGTCTCGCTATACCACATGTACCACATGTACAGTAACACATCTACCACATGTACAGTAACACATCTACCACATGTACAGTAACACATCTACCACACCTGTACCAGTAACCACATCTACCACGTGTACACATAACACATCTACCACATGTACAACCTAACAACACCAGTACACATGCTACACAGTAACACATCTACCACTGTACAGTAACACATCTACCCACACTGTACAGTAACACATTACACTGTACAGTAACACATCTACCACATCTACACAGTACACACTCTACCCACATGCTACAGTAACACATCACCACTGTACAGTAACAACCAATCTAACCACATGGAACTACATGTACAACACAATCTACCACGTTACAGTAACACATCCTACCCACATGTACAGTAAAACCACATGTCATACACATGTACCAGTCAACACATCTACCACATGTACAGTAACACATCTACCACATGTACAGAACACATTACCACAGCTACAGTAACACATCTACCACTGTACAGTAAAACAATCACCACATGTACAGTAACACATTATCACCATGTACAGTAACACATCTACCACGTGTACAGTAACACATCTACCACCATGTACAGTAACACAGTTACTCACATGTACAGTAACACCATCTACCACATGTACAGTAACACATCTTACCACATGTAAAGTAACACATGTATCACATGTACAGTAACACATTCATCCACATGTACAGTAACACATCTCCACTGTACAGTAAACACATCTACCCACTGTACAGTAACACATCTACCACTGTTACAGTAATCACATCTACCCATGTACAGTAACACATCTACCACATGTACAGTAACACATCTATCCACATGTACAGTAATCACCATCTACCACATGCTACAGTAACACATCTACCCACATGTACAGAACACATCTACCACGTTACAGTAACACAATCTACCACTGTACAGTAACAATCTACCACATGCTACACACAGCTACCACATGTACAGAACACATGTATCACATTACAGTAACACATCTACCACATGTACAGTAACACATCTACCACATGTACAGTAACACATCTACCACATGTACAGTATACACATCTACCACTGTTACAGTAACACATTCTACCACACGACAGTAACACATGTATCACTATGATCACAGTATACACATCTACCACATGTACAGTAACACATCTACCACATGTACAGTAACACATCTACCACATGTACAGTAACACATCTACCACATGTACAGTAACACATGTGGGTGAACTATTAATGTTATCTAGAAATGATTTCATATGGATATCAAGACCACTGTACTTGGCCTTTAATTGGTCGTTTAGATTTGAGGGGGAGAATGTGAGAATCAATGACTCTGGCTCTATTGAGTAAATGCCTGTAAAAACCACTGTCTATAGATAACATAAATAACTGTGTAATGATTTAGGAATTTGTCAAAAGTAATTAATGAATGGCTACAGTGAGACTGACTGAAAGTTAGCTTTCTGCTCAGGTTGTGTGTTGCACCACTATGGAAGTAGTGTAGTGTAACTTGATCTCCCAAACGTTGTTTCTTGTCGGACAACAAGTCGTGTCCCATCCTGTACTCTGGGAAATGAGAGAGAGATGATTCATTTCTCACAGTGACAGCACTATGTGGCAGCCATGGTTTATGTAGTGCTTGAGTAGTGTGTAATTTACAGTCTTTATGTTATAGGCTGTAAGTGTCAGTTCTGCTCTATTTATCCCACAAGGGGCTAGGTGAGTAGTGCTAATTGGTACATGCATAAACATACATGTATACATATAAAACGATAACACTAATAGTTACACTCATAAGAAATGATGTATTATATGATGTAATGATAAAACTGGTTAAATGCCTGGTCCAGTGGTTATTCCCAGCAAACATGACCCCATTGGCCCAATTTGAGTATTCGGTGGGCAAGGTGGGCACGGGCTAGCCCACACCAGCCCAACACGGGCTAGCCCACACCAATCCCACATCAGTCCAAAACAGGCTAGCCCACACCAGCCCAACACATGCTAGCCCACACCAGCCCAACACAGGCTAGCCCACACCAGCCCAACACAGGCTAGTCCACACCAGCCCAACACAGGCTAGCCCACACCAATCCCACATTAGTCCAAAAACAGGCTAGCCCACACCAGCCCAACACAGGCGAGCCCACCCACCAGCCCAACAAGGCTAGTCCACACCAGCCCAACACAGGCTAGCCCACATCAATCCCACACAGTCCAAAACAGGCTAGCCCACACCAACCCAACACAGGCGAGCCCACACCAGCCCAAACAAAGGCTAGCCCACACCAGCCCAACACAGGCTAGCCCACACCAATAGCCAACCCAACATTTCAGCCAACACAGGCTAGACCACACCAAGCCCACACCAACCCAACACAGGCTAGACCACACCAAGCCCACACCAGCCCTACACAGGCTAGACCACACCAAGCCCACACCAACCCAACACAGGCTAGACCACACCAAGCCCACACCAGCCCTACACAGGCTAGCCCACACCAGCCCAACACAGGCTAGCCTACAACAGAACATGGGCTTTTGTATTTTGTAACATGGGTGTTATTTAGTGCCGATTGCAGTGCTTTATTGTTGTACAGATAGTGATCCAAAATATGTAAGGGAATGGTGAGTGTCCAACGTCTGTCATAGAATCTCTTCTAGAATGTCAATCACTATTCAAGTCTATGTTCCCTGATTAGTGGACTGGCGGCCATATTGATGGTACCCTATGCCAGGAAGTAAAATCAGAAAGTACAGTATTCAATCAGTAATAATTATTTGATGGTGTCCTCTCCCTCCCCAGGTGTCTGATGGGAGTCTGACGGTGCTGTTGGTCAGGCGCGAGGACAGAGGGGCGTACACCTGCCGAGCCTACAGCATCCAGGGGGAGGTTGTCCACACCACACGCCTGCTTGTCCAAGGTAGCCTCACCACAACTCAACGTCTGTGTGTTTGTGTCTGTGTGTGAGTGCATGTATACCTACGTGCAGCAGTGGGCGGGTGTACGTATGTGCATGTGCAGGAAGATGTGTAAGTGTGTGTGTGCCTATGAGGTCTACCACTACAGGAGCTAATTGGCTGCCATATGGAGCATGTCTGAGGATTAAGGCTTTAACAAGCTCTCTGTATGTCTGTCTGTCTGTCTGATGATGTCTGATGATGCAGGTTTTAAAGGTGGTGGCTTTTGATTGGCAAATGACTCTGGGGGTAGGGATTATGTTAATTCGGTGTTCCTATTGGAAAGCCACCGAATCCGATCGCCACCAGATCAACTAAGCAAATCTGCAGCAGGCAGCATTTCCAGTTGTGCCCCTGCTATACATACACACACACACACACCCATACACACTCACACACCCATACACACCCACACACAGTGGGTTTGCAGATAMGAATCCTTCCCCTGTTAGAGGCTCAGGCCCTGGGCTCTGGATCAGAACTACCATATTAGGCTGCCAGCCAAAATCACCAAGCTGGCTTAAGGAGGGGGATGGACTGTGTGGGTGGGTGTGTGTGTTTTGTATTATGGACTCTGCAATCAGCTCAGCTTTGCATCTGCTAAATTACTAAAATGTATGTTTGTGTGTGCTGAGTATGTTTGTGTGTACGCACACGTTATGACATGGATTTGAGGATTTTCCATCGGTGCAGGCAGATGAAATGAGCTGAAATGACTGATAAGATATCATAGGCCATCTTTCCCTCTTTTCTCACTCACCACTATTCCACTTACAGTGCCTTCAGAAACTATTCACACCCCTTGACTTTTTGTTGTGTTCAGCCTGAATGTATAATGGAATACATTGAGATTTTGTGTCACTGGCCTACACACAATACCCCATAATGTCAAAGGGGAATTATGTTTTTAGAAATGTTTGCAAATTAATAAAAAATGTAAAGCTGAAATGTCTTGAGTCAATAAGTATTCAACGCCTTTGTTATGGCAAACCTAAATAAGTTCAGGACTGAACATCTGCTAAACAAGACACATAATAAGTTGCATGGACTCACTCTGTTTGCAATAATAGTGTTTAACATGATTTTTCAATGAGTACCTCATCTCTGTACCCCACATATACAATTAGCTGTATGGTCCCTCAGTCAAGCAGTGAATTTCAAACACAGATTCAATCACAAAGACCAGGGAGGTTTTTGAATGCCTCGCAAAGAAGGCACTTATTGTTAGATGGGTAATAAAAAATAAAAACATCAGACATTGAATATCCCTTTGAGCATGGTAAGGTTATTACACTTAACAAAACTAAAAACGCAACATGCAACAATTAAGATTTTACTGAGTTACAGTTCAAATAAGTAAATTTAAATAAACGTATTAGACCCTAATCTATGGATTTCACATGACTGGGAATACAGATATGCATCTGTTGGTCACAGATACCTAAAAAAAAGGTAGGAGCGTGGATCAGAAAACCAGTCAGTATCTGGTGTGACCACCATTTGCCTCATGCAGTTGATCAGGCTGTTGATTGTGGCCTGCTGAATGTTGTCCCACTCCTCTACAATGGCGGTGCGAAGTTGCTGGATATTGGCGGGAACTGGAACACTGTCGTACACGTCAATCAGAGCATCCCAAACATGCTCAATGGGTGGCATGTCTGGTGAGTATGCAGGCAATGGAAGAACTGGGACATTTTCAGCTTCCAGGAATTGTGTACAGATCTTTCGACATGGGGCTGTGCATTATCATGCTGAAACATGAGGTGATGACGGCGGATGAATGGCATGATAATGGGCCTCAGGATCTCCTCACGGTATCTCTGTGCACTTAAATTGCCATCGATAAAATGCAATTGTGTTTGTTGTCCGTAGCTTATGCCTGCCCATACCATAACTCCACAGCCACCATGGGGCACTCTGTTCATAAAGTTGACATCAGCAAACCGCTCGCCCAGATGACGCCATGCACGCTGTCTGCCATCGGCCTGCTACAGTTGAAACCGGGATTCATCCGTTAAGAGCACACTTCTCCAGCATGTCAGTGGCCAAGCTGCACATTTTAGAGTGGCCTTGTATTGTCACCAGTACAAGGTGCACCTGTAAAATGATCATGCTGTTTAATCAGCCTCTTGATATACCCCACCTGGCAGGTGGATGAATTATCTTGGCAAAGAAATGCTCACTAACAGGGATGTAAACAAATTTGTGCACAACATTTTTGAGAAATAAGCTTTTTGTGCATTTAGAACATTTCTGGGATCTTTTATTTCAGCTCATGAAACATGGAACCAACACTTTACATGTTGCATTTATATTCTTGTTTATTACACGTTGGATGGTGTATCGCTACACCCAGTCACTACAAAGATACAGGCGTCATTCCTAACTCGGTTGGAGGATGGATCTACAACATTGTAGTTACTCCGTGACAGAGTGAAAAGAAGTATCCTGTACAGAATATTCCAAAACATGCATCCCCATAAGGCACCAAAGTAAAACTGCAAAAAATGTGGTAAAGAAATGAACTTCACGTCTTGAATGCAAAGCATTATTTTTGGGACAAATCCAACACAACACAACACATCACTGAGTACCACTCTTCATATTTTCAAACATGGTGGCTGCATCATGTTATGGGTATGGAATAGAGGAAAATAGCAAGGAATGTATTTATTTAAATTTACCGTTATTTTACCAGGTAAGTTGACTGAGAACACGTTCTCATTTGCAGCAACGACCTGGGGAATAGTTACAGGGGAGAGGAGGGGGGATGAATGAGCCAATTGTAAACTGGGGATTATTAGGTGACCGTGATGGTTGAGGGCCAGATTGGGAATTTAGCCAGGACACCGGGGTTAACACCCCTACTCTTACGATAAGTGCCATGGGATCTTTAATGACCTCAGAGAGTCAGGACACCCGTTTAACGTCCCATCCGAAAGACAGCACCCTACACAGAGCAGTGTCCCCAATCACTGCCCTGGGGCATTGGGATCTTTGTTTAGACCAGAGGAAAGAGTGCCTCCTACTGGCCCTCCAACACCACTTCCAGCAGCACCTGGTCTCCCATCCAGGGACTGACCAGGACCAACCCTGCTTAGCTTCAGAAGCAAGCCAGCAGTGGTATGCAGGGTGGTATGCAGGAATAGAGCTTAGCATAGGCAAAATCCTAGAGGGAAAACCTGGTTCAGTCTGCTTTCCAACAGACACTGGGAGATAAATTCACCTTTCAGCAGGACATTAACACTGGAGTTGCTTAACAAGATTACATTGAATGTTCCTGAGTGACCTAGTTACAGTTTTGACTTAAAAATGGTTGTCTAGGCCTCCCGAGTGGTGCAGCAGTCTAAGGCGTCACTACAGAACCGGGTTCATTCCCAGGCTGTCACAACCGGCCGTGACCGGGAGTCTCATAGGGCGGTGCACAATGGGCCCAGCGTCGTCCGGGTTAGGGGAGGGTTTGGCCAGAGGGGCTTTAATTGGCTCATCACGCTCTAGCGACTCCTTGTGGCGGGCCGGGCGCCTGCAGGCAAACTGCGGTCGTCAGTTGACCTGTGTTTCCTCCGAAACATTGGTGCGGCTGGCTTCCAGGTTAAGCGGGCGGGTGTTAAAAAGCGCGGCTTGGTGGGTCATGTTTCAGAGGACACATGACTTGACCTTCGCTTCTCCCGAGCCCATTGGGGAGTTGCAGCAATGAGGCAAGATGGTAATTGGATTGCAATTTGATATCACAAAATTGGGGACAAAAAGGGGTAAAATACAAAAAAATATATGCAGTACCAGTCAAAAGTTTGGACACACCTACTCAATCAAGGGTTTTTCTTTATTTCTTTTTTTCTTTATGAAGACATCAAAACTATGAAATAACACATATGGAATCATGTAGTAACCCAAAAAGAGTTTAACAAATCAAAATATATTTTATATTTGAGATTCTTCAAATAGCCACCCTTTGCCTTGATGACAGCTTTGCACACTCTTGGCATTCTCTCAACCAGCTTCATGAGGTAGTCACCTGGAATGCATTTCAATTAACAGGTGTGCCTTGTTAAAAGTTCATTTGTGGAATTTATTTCCTTCTTAATGCATTTGAGCCAATCAGTTGTGTTGTGACAAGGTAGGGGTGGTATACAGAAGATGGCCATATTTGGTAAAAGTCCATATTATGGCAAGAACAGCTCAAATAAGCAAAGAGAAATGACAGTCGATCATTACATGAAGGTCAGTCAATCCGGAAAATTTCAAGAACTTTGAAAGTTTCTTCAAGTGCAGTTGCAAAAACCATCAAGCGCTATGATGAAACTGGCTCTCATGAGGACCGACACAGGAAAGGAAGACCAAAAGTTACCTCTGCTGTAGAGGATAAGTTCATTAGAATTACCAGCCTCAGAAATTGCAGCCCAAATAAATGCTTCAGAGTTCAGACACATCTCAACATCAACTGTTCAGAGGGGACTGCATGAATCAGGACTTCATGGTCGAATTACTGCAAAGAAACCACTACTAAAGGACACCAATAAGAAGAAGAGACTTGCTTGGGCCAAGAAACACAAGCAATGGACATTAGACCAGTGGAAATCTGTCCTTTGGTCTGATGAGTCCAAATTTGAGATTTGTCTTTGTCTTTGTAAGACGCAGAGTAGGTGAACGGATGATCTCCACCTGTGTTGTTCCCACTGTGAAGCATGGAGAAGTAGGTGTGATGGTGTGGGGGGGCTTTGCTGGTGACACTGTCTGTGATTTATTTAGAATTTAAGGCACACTTAACCAGCATGGCTACCACAGCATTCTGCAGCGATACACCATCCTAACTGGTTTGCACTTAGTGGGACTATCATTTGTTTTGCAACAGGACAATGACCCAACACATCTCCAGGCTGTGTAAGGGCTATTTGACCAAGAAGGTTCAGTTTTATTGCTTCTTTAATCAGGACAACAGTTTTCAGCTGTGCTAACATAATTGCAAAAGGGTTTTCTAATGATCAATTAGCCTTTTAAAATTATAAACTTGGATTAGCTATCACAACGTTCCATTGGAAAACAGGAGTGATGGTTGCTGATAATGGGCCTCTTTACGCCTATGTAGATATTCCATAAAAAATCTGCCGTTTCCAGATCCAATAGTCATTTACAACATGAACAATGTCTACACTGTATTTCTGATCAATTTGATGTTATTTTAATGGACAAAAATTTGCTTTTTTTTCAAAAACAAGGAAATATCTAAGTGACCCAAAACTTTTGAACGGTAGTGGATATAAAATACACAGGGATGTAACCCAAACAAAAGAGCGAGGTTTAACCTCTAATAATTACATGGGACGAGACCTGTAATAACACTACACGGGACAAGACCAAAAATAACAAGTGCACAATACACGTAGCACGAAAGCCGAAACAACAAAGCACAGGTAGTCACAAGACCAACGGATATGGGAACAAACACCGACAAGGACAATGGGGAACAGAAGGCACAAACTCAGCAAAAAAAGAAACGTCCCTTTCAGGACCCTGTCTTTCAAAGATAATTTGTAAATTCCAAATAACTTCACAGATCTTCATTGTAAAGGGTTTAAAACTGTTTCCCATGCTTGTTCAATGAACCATAAACAATTAATGAACATGCACCTGTGGAACGGTCGTTAAGACACTAACAGCTTACAGACGGTAGGCAATTAAGGTCACAGTTATGAAAACATAGGACACTAAAGGGGCCTTTCTACTGACTCTGAAAAACACCAAAAAGAAAAGGATGGCCCATTTGCGTGAACGTGCCTTAGGCATGCTGCAAGGAGGCATGAGGACTCGCAGATGTGCCAGGGCAATAAATTGCAATGTCCGTACTGTGAGACGCCTAAGACAGCGCTACAGGGAGACAGGATGGACAGCTGACCTGCACAGGATCGGTACATCCGAACATCACACCTGCGGGACAGGTACAGGATGGCAACAAACAACTGCCCGAGTTACACCAGGAACGCACAATCCCTCCATCAGTGCTCAGATTGTCCGCAATAGGCTGAGAGAGGCTGGACTGAGGCTTGTTGTCAGGCAGGTCCTCACCAGACATCACCGGCAACAACGTCGCCTAAGGGCACAAACCCACCGTAGCTGGACCAGACAGGACTGGCAAAAAGTGCTCTTCACTGACGAGTCGCGGTTTTGTCTCACCAGGGATGATGGTCGGATTTGTGTTTATCGTCGAAGGAATGAGCGTTACACTGAGGCATGTACTCTTGAGCGGGATCGATTTGGGTGGAGGGTCCGTCATGGTCTGGGGCGTGTGTCACAGCATCATCGGACTGAGCTTGTTGTCATTGCAGGCAATCTCAACGCTGTGCGTTACAGGGAAGACATCCCCCTCCCTCATGTGGTACCCTTCTTGCAGGCTCATCCTGACATGACCCTCCAGCATGACAATGCCCCCAGCATACTGCTCGTTCTGTGCGTGATTTCCTGCAAGACAGGAATGTCAGTGTTCTGCCATGGCCAGCGAAGAGCCCGGATCTCAATCCCATTGAGCACATTTGGGACCTGTTGGATCGGAGGGTGAGGGCTAGGGCCATTCCCCCCAGAAATGTCTGGGAACTTGCAGGTGCCTTGGTGGAAGAGTGGGGTAACATCTCACAGCAAGCACTGGCAAATCTGGTGCAGTCCATGAGGAGGAGATGCACTGCAATACTTAATGCAGCTGGTGATCACACCAGATACTGACTTACTTTTGATTTTGACCCCCCTTTGTTGAGGGAAACATTATTCCATTTATGTTAGCCATGTCTGTGGAACTTGTTCAGTTTATGTCTCAGTTGTTGAATCCTGTTATGTTCATAAAAATATTTTACACATGTTAAGTTTGATGAAAATAAACGCAGTTAATTGAGAGGACGTTTCTTTCTTTGCTGAGTTTATATAACATACTAATCAGGTGGAATGGGAACCAGGTGTGTGTAATGAGACGAAGACAGTCCGGGGTTGGTGGTAATGATCCAGTTCAGTGAAGCCTAGAAAGCTGGTGACGTAGACCTCCGTAGCTGGTGAATGGAATGAGCAGCAGTACCAGGGGGATCCGTGACAATTCCAGGATGTATGCAATAGGCATGCCCCTTTTWAAAAAAAATAGGATTAAGGGCAGAGAGAACCCTTGGTTTACTGAGGAACTTACTAAAATCATAAGGGAACGAAATGCTATGTGAGCTAAAGCAAGAGGGTCTGGTTCGGCAGATGATTGGACTGTATTYTTTTTCTCATATCTTCTCCTGTTTAATGTGTTTGAGTACATGTAAAAAAAAAGAAAAAAAGAAAAAAAAGGGAATGTAACTAATTGCCATTGTTTTGTGCTTTGTGTCCCTCCAGGGCCACCGTTCATCGTGTCCCCTCCCCAGAACCTGACGGTGAACATATCCCAGGCCGCCAAGCTGGACTGCCTGGCCGAGGCCTACCCTGGCAACCTCACCTACACCTGGTTCTGGGAGGACGACAACGTCTTTTTCAAGAAGTAAAGTTATGATCGGGTTCATTACTCTTCCATCCCCTATCCACCACCACCCTAAACACATGCCGTACAACTGGGGACACATTAAATATGAGTTTTGTGATGCTTTGTTTGGTGTGAATTGTGTATACCAACCACCATTTACAGAATTGTTTGTTCATTGTCCTTGTGCAGTCACGGCACGCAGTAACATTTGAGAGACATAGAAGTACTCAAAATCCCGCCCTGACGCACATACACAATGAATTTGGAACTGTCAACCTGATCATGTAATCTCATTTTAGACCCTTGCACAGAGAGAGTATTAGTTATTGTGTTGCATGCATTATTGTGCACTTCTTTCTCCTCACATGGAATTAAGATGCCCTGCGATGGCATAACAGCAGTGCCTGAAATAGTGTCAAACAAGCTGCAGTACCCCACCATGGTGACAGAAGAAACTTGAGTGCAAGGCAAGCTAGCCATCAATACTTGATAATACCCAACAACGAACACTATCCATGGTAGGGATTGTAATTTTAAAAAAGATGATAAAATACAACAATTGATAAAGAAATACAATTCAAATACACTATACCATTCAAGATAGGGAATGTAGTAAAATAATTTGTAATTAAGTTTCTATTTATAGTATTTATAAATAGATAAGATAGCATTAAAAGAAAGTACAATTAATTAAATAATAGATCTTCAAATAAGGAACTGGAACACAAACGTACTCAAAAGCCTGAGATTAGGCAGGAATAACATGATACAAATAAAACCACCGCAAACAGAGGACATCGAAGGCACAGTATGTGGGTATGTACAGTGGGGAGAACAAGTATTTGATACACTGCCGATTTTGCAGGTTTTCCTACTTACAAAGCATGTAGAGGTCTGTAATTTTTATCATAGGTACACTTCAACTGTGAGAGACGGAATCTAAAACAAAAATCCCGAAAATCACATTGTATGATTTTTAAGTAATTAATTAGCATTTTATTGCATGACATAAGTATTTGATACATCAGAAAAGCAGAACTTAATATTTGGTACAGAATCCTTTGTTTGCAATTACAGAGATCATACGTTTCCTGTAGTTTCTTGACCAGGTTTGCACACACTGCAGCAGGGTTTTGGCCCACTCCTCCATAACAGACCTTCTCCAGATCCTTCAGGTTTCGGGGCTGTCGCTGGCAATACGGACTTTCAGCTCCCTCCAAAGATTTTTATTTGGGTTCAGGTCTGGAGACTGGCTAGGCCACTCCAGGACCTTGAGATACTTCTTTTACGGAGCCACTCCTTAGTTGCCCTGGCTGTGTGTTTCGGGTCGTTGTCATGCTGGAAGACCCAGCACGACCCATCATCAATGTCTTACTGAGGGAAGGAGGTTGTTGGCTAAGATCTCGCAATACATGGCCCATCCATCTCCCCTCAATACGTGCAGTCGTCCTGTCCCCTTTGCAGAAAAGCATCCCCAAAGATGATGTTTCCACCTCCATGCTTCACGGTTGGGATGGTGTTCTTGGGGTTGTACTCATCCTTCTTCTTCTCCAAACACGGCGAGTGGAGTTTAGACCAAAAGCTATATTTTGAATCATCAGACCACATGACCTTCTCCCATTCCTCCTCTGGATCATCCAGATGGTCATGGCAAACTTCAGACGGGCCTGGACATGCGCCTGCTTGAGCAGGGGACCTTGTGTGCGCTGCAGGATTTAATCCATGACGGCGTAGTGTGTTACTAATGGTTTTCTTTGAGACTGTGGTCCCAGCTCTCTTCAGGTCATTGACCAGGTCCTGCCGTGTAGTTCTGGCTGATCCCTCACTTCCTCATGATCATTGATGCCCCACGAGGTGAGATCTTGCATGGAGCCCCAGGACGAGGTGATTGACCATCATCTTGAACTTCTTCTATTTTCTTCTATTTTCTAATAATTGCGCCAACAGTTGTTCCTTCTCACCAAGCTGCTTGCCTATTGTCCTGTAGCCCATCCCGCCTTGTGCAGGTCTACAATTTTATCTGATGTCCTTACACAGCTCTCTGGTCTTGGCCATTGTGGAGAGGTTGGAGTCTGTTTGATGAGTGTGTGGACAGGTGTCTTTTATACAGGTAACGAGTTCAAACCAGGTTGCAGTTAATACAGTAATGAGTGGAGACAGGAGGGCTTCTTTAAAGAAAACTAACAGGTCTGTGAGAGCCGGAATTCTTACTGGTTGGTAGGTGATCAAATACTTATGTCATGCAATAAAATGCTAATTAATGACTTAAAAATCATACAATGTGATTTTCTGGATTTTTGTTTTAGATTCCGTCTCTCACAGTTGAAGTGTACCTATGATAAAAATTACAGACCTCTACATGCTTTGTAAGTAGGAAAACCTGCAAAATCGGCAGTGTATCAAATACTTGTTCTCCCCACTGTACATGTGGTGGAAGATGGGGTGTGTGTTTGTGTGATTGAAAAAGTGTGTTGGGTTAAGTGAGTGAAAAAGTGAATTTGGTTGCAAAAGCCAGAGCCCATGTGTGTCTGCGAGCAGGAGTTGTGACAGAGAGAGTTTTCAATTTTATGCAGATATGGGATATGCATTTGAAAATAAATTACAATATAGTTTATTTATTTATTGTCCTATCACGATGGAACCTTCGTCAACCCTATATCCTAGACACCCACCTGAGCGACCCACACACGAAGGATCTGTTATCTTTATCTGTTTTATAGGCCTACTGCAAGTAGTCTATACTCCACCAAGACAGAAAGATAAACGTGGTCAAAGACCCACTAAAGCAGCATCGTCCGCTCAAGAGTCTGAGCCTGCCTGACAGGGTTGGTCAAACAAAGCCAAAGCCCCCGGATGGGTGAGCATCAAGGCAAAAGGTGGCGACTTTGAAGAATGTCAAATATATTTTGATTTGTTAAACACTTTTTTGGTTACTACATGATTCTATATGTGTTATTTCATAGTTTATGTATTCACTATTATTCTACAATATAGAAAATAGTAAAAAATAAAGAAAAATCCTTGAATGAGTAGGTGTGTCCAAACTTTTGACTGGTACTGTATATGGCAGAGGCTAAATCAAGCTAGTCATCTTGACTACTTTCTTATGTCATTCTCGCTTGCCCCAAAAGTAAAAAGTGTTGATAGGGGACAGAATGYGGTCGGACCATCAAATCATTTGCATATACATTGGTCTTACAGAATTCAAGTGGGCGAGGATATTGGCAATGTAAGCAAAGCCTATTGTAAGACTACTTGTTTTTAACCAAGACGGACYTTTTCTGACATAACATAGGTACAGCAGATCCCTTTATTGTATGTGACACTTTTAAATGTCCTTTTAGGGGCTATGCAATGCAATACTCATCTTTAAAACAAAAGCAATATAGGTCAAAAGAGTTCATATTAACAAAGGAAGTAGATGGACTAACAGTACAGATAGACAGGAATATAAACTGTACCAGAGAGGTAGAGAATAAGTTAGAGGAAAAACAAAAAGAACTGGAGGAACTTTTTGAAGAAAAACCAAGTGTAATATATTCAAAAAAATAAAGCAAACTGGATGGAAGATGGGGTAAAATGCACCAAATCATTTTTTAATTTTCAACATAGAAATGCTACCAAAAAGAATTAACTGAAACTTGTTACAAATGACAGTCACCAATATTTTGAAAGAGGAAGCAAAGTACTTTAAGCATAAGTTTTTGTTTCAGTCTCCTCCATTTCTATTAATAATGTAGAATTAACAGCTGTACAGAAAGACTCATGTGAAGGCCAAATTACAGAGGAGGAACTTATTGATGCAATTAAAGCCTTTAAGCCAGGGAAACTCAAGGGTTGGATGGCATGCATACCAATTGAGGGATATCCATTTTTTTWATGTACTCAGCGGACCGTTATTAGCATGTTTTAACCACTCCTATAAAAATATACAGATACTCAACAAGAAGGTCTGATTTCACTATGACTAAAACAGGACCCAGGTGGTAAATATAGCGATCCAGTCCATTTWAAAAAATGGAGGCCCCTTACACTTCAGTGTTGTGATGCAAAATTCGAGCGAATTGCATAGCGCATAGAATTAAAAAGGTATTGTTCATCCTAATCAGACAGGTTTTTGACATGGACGATACATTGGAGATAATAAAAGACAAGTACTGGAAACAATAGAACACTGAAAAATCTGGGAAACCAGGCCTAGTATTCATAACTGACTTTRAAAATATTTTTGATAAAGTACAACGGGAATTTATATATAAATAGGGAGGGGGGTGGGTAGAGAGAAGGAGAAGAGAGGTATTGAATAAGATTGAAAGAGAGGATGGTACAGTGTAACATGTACCTCTTTAAGCAAAGTAGGGAATGAAGATAGACAGTCAGACGGAAAAGAGTTAGACTGAAGCAGAGGGAGGTCGGGAAGGAGGTATAAGAGAATGAAGATAGAGAAAATGAGTGAGTCAAAGTCAGGGAATGTGGAAGAGACAAAGTGAGAACGGTATGTACAGCGTCACGACAATGGAGACAGAAAGACAGTAAGCAAAGAAAGATAGAGATGGAAAAAGGTAGAAGGCAATAGATAGAGGACCCCCTCACCAACACCACCTCTTCTTCACCACCCCTCCTTGTCCCCAGTGACAGGAATATCTAGTGACAGGAATATCTAGTGACACAGTGCTTGTGCCGTTCCACACTCCACTAGCTATGATTACGGGACTTCCACCTAGCCCCCAGCATTCCCACATCCACTCATGCGTGGCCTGTACACTTTTTCAACCTCCCAGAGAACTCCCACACTCCCAGAGAATGAAATGTTTAAGTGGAGGGAGATGGGGAGGGAGGAGAGACAAGGGAAGAGCCCTTGTTTCAATATAAGGAGGCAGTTTGTTATTGGAGCCCAGGGAAGTTGAGACAATGGTATTAATACACAATGATATTAGAAAATGTACAGTATTTAACAGGCTATATGTCACGTTGAATAAATGATTGGAGACAGACGCGGGAATACGTAATAGGAGGTTTTAATATCACATGCCATGAAAGGCAAGGGGACGAAGCCCAAAACAAACACGTATACAAAAACACAGGGATGTAACCCAAACAAAAGAGCAAGGTTAAACCTCTAATAAATACACGGGACGAGACCCGCAATACACTACACGGGGGTAGACCCGTAGTAACAAATGCACAACAATACACGGGACGAGACCCGTAATAACAAGTGTACAATACACACGCAAGCGAGCCGAAATAACAAAGCACAGGTACGCGACAAGAGGGAAAAGGACAATGGGAACAATAACCGACCAGACAATGGTGAACAGAGGGCACATATATACAATTACTAATCAGGAGAATTGGAATCAGGTGTGCATAATGAGACAGTTCAGCGATGCCTAGAGGCCGATGACATAGACCTCCGGAACTGGTGCACGGAATGAGCAGCAGTACTGGGGGAATCCGTGACACTATGCCACCTGGACATTGCACCTAATTAACATTTGTGTGTAAAGCCACATTTCTAATCAAAGTTAATTTGCATATTATATCACAGGTGCATCAAAATGCTTGTGTTTCTAGCTCAAAACCAATGCACACATAWTCCAAAACTAAAAAGAAAGAAATTAATAAATATTAGAACAAGCAATGTCAGAGTTCAATATATTTAGATATACACTGCTCAAAAAAATAAAGGGAACACTTAAACAACACAATGTAACTCCGAGTCAATCACACTTCTGTGAAATCAAACTGTCCACTTAGGATGCAACACTGATTGACAATAAATTTCACATGCTGTTGTGCAAATGGAATAGACAACAGGTGGAAATTATAGGCAATTAGCAAGACACCCCCAATAAAGGAGTGGTTCTACAGGTGGTGACCACAGACCACTTCTCAGTTCCTATGCTTCCTGGCTGATGTTTTAGTCACTTTTGAATGCTGGCGGTGTTTCACTCTAGTGGTAGCATGGACGGAGTCTACAACCACACAAGTGGCTAAGGTAGTGCAGCTCATCCAAGGATGGCACATCAATGCGAGCTGTGGCAAGAAGGTTTGCTGTGTCTGTCAGCGTAGTGTCAGAGCATGAGGCGCTACAGGAGACAGGCCAGTACATCAGGAGACGTGGAGGAGGCGTAGGAGGGCAACAACCCAGCCAGCAGACTGCTACCTCCGCCTTTGTGCAAGGAAGAGCAGGAGGAGCACTGCCAGAGCCTGCAAAATGACCTCCAGCAGCCACAATGTGCATGTGTTGCTCAAACCGGTCAGAAACAGACTCCATGAGGGTGGTATGAGGCCCGACGTCCAAGGTGGGGTTGTGCTTACAGCCAACACGTGCAGACGTTTGGAATTTGCCGAGAACACCAAGATTGGAAATTCGCCACTGGCGCCCTGTGCTCTTCACAGATGAAAGCAGGTTCACATTGAGCACATGTGACAGACGTGACAGAGTCTGGAGACGCCGTGGAGAACGTTCTGCTGCCTGCAACATCTCCAGCATGACCAGTTTGGCGGTGGGTCAGTCATGGTGTGGGGTGGCATTTCTTTGGGGGCCGCACAGCCCTCCATGTGCTCGCCAGAGGTGCTGACTGCCATTAGGTACCGAGATGAGATCCTCAGACCCTTGTGAGACATATGCTGGTGCGGTTGGCCCTGGGTTCTCCTAATGCAAGACAATGCTAGACCTATGTGGCTGGAGTGTGTCAGCAGTTCCTGCAAGAGGAAGGCATTGATGCTATGACTGGCCCGCGTTCCCCAGACCTGAATCCAATTGAGCACATCTGGGACATCATGTCTCGCTCCATCCACCAACGCCACGTTGCACCACAGACTGTCCAGGAGTTGGCGGATGCTTTAGTCCAGGTCTGGGAGGAGATCCCTCAGGACACATCCGCCACCTCATCAGGAGCATGCCCAGGGTTGTAGGGAGGTCATACAGGCACGTGGAGGCACACAACTACTGGGCTCATTTTGACTTGTTTTAAGGACATTACATCAAAGTTGGATCAGCCTGTAGTGTGGTTTTCCACTTTAATTTTGAGTGTGACCCAAATCCAGACTCATGGTTGTAAATTTGATTTCCATTGATATATTGTTGTGTGATTTTGTTGTCAGCACATTCAACTATGTAAAGAAAAAGTATTTAATAAGAATATTTCATTCATTCAGATCTAGGATGTGTTATTTTAGTGTTCCCTTATTTTTTTGAGCAGTGTATATACAGAATATAACAAAAATATAAACACAACATGTAAAGTATTGTTTCCATGTTTCATGAGCTGAGATAAAAGATCCCAGAAATCTTCCGTATGCACAAAAAGCTTAATTCTCTGAAATGTTTTGCACAAATTTGTTTACATTCTTATTAGTGAGCATTTCTCCTTTGCCAAGATAATCCATCGACYTGACAGGTGTGGCATATCAAGAAGCTGATTAAACAGCATGATTTTATGGGCGTGCAATTGGCATGCTGACTGCAAGAATGTCCACCAGATCTGTTGACAGAGAATTGAATGTTAATTTCTCTACCATAAGACACCTCCAATGTCATTTTAGAGAATTTGGCAGTATGTCCAACCGGCCTCACAACCGCAGGCCTCGTGTAACCACGCAAGCCCAGGATCTCCACATCTGGCTTCTTCACCTGCGGGATAGTCTGAGACCAGACACCCGGACAGCTGATGAAACTGTGGGTTTGCACAACCGAAGGATTTCTTCACAAACTGTCAGAAACCGTCTCAGGGAAGCTCATCTGCGTGCTCGTCATCCTGACCAGGGTCTTGACCTGAGTGCAGTTTAGCGTCGTAACCTTCGAAGGCCACTGGCACGCTGGAAAAGTGTGCTCTTCACGGATTAATCTTGGTTTCAACTGTACTGAAAATGTCCTGCATACTCACCAGACATGTCACCCATTGAGCATGTCTAGGATGCTCTGGATCGATGTGTACGACAGTGTGTTCCAGTTCCCGCCAATATCCATTAACTTCGCACAGCCATTGAAGAGGAGTGGGACAACATTCCACTGGCCACAATCATCAGCCTGATCAACTCTATGCAAAGGAGATGTGTCGCTCTGATGAGGCAAATGTTCACACCAGGTACTGACTGGTTTTCTGATCCACGCCCGTACCTTTACTTTTAAGGTATCTGTGACCGACATCTGTATTCCCAGTCATGTGAAATCCATAGATTCGGGCCTAATGAATTTATTTCAATTGACTGATATGAATATGAACTCTAACTCAACCCTTATATGAACTCTAAATGAAATGTTTTAAATTGTTGCATGTTGAGTTTATATTTTTGTTCAATGTATATATACAGTACCAGTCAAAAGTTTGGACACACCTACTCATTCCAGGGTTTTTCTTTATTTTTACTATTTTCTACATTGTAGAATAATTGTGAAGACATAAAAACTATAAAATAACACATATGAAATTTGCACACTCTTGGCATTCTCTCAACCAGCTTCATGAGGTAGTCACCTGGAATACATTTCAATTAACAGGTGTGCCTTCTTAAAAGTTAATTTGTGGAATTTCTTTCCTCCTTAATGCATTTGAGCTAATCAGTTGTGTTGTGACAAGGTAGGGATGGTATACAGAAGATGGCCCTATTTGGTAAAAGACCAAGTCCATACTTGGTCTTTTAGCAAAGAGGAACGACAGTCCATCATTACTCAGTCAATCCGTAAAACTTCAAGAATTTGAAAGTTTCTTCATGTGCAGTTGCAAAAACCATCAAGCACTATGATGAAACTGTCTCTCATAAGGACCGCCACAGGAAAGGAAGACCCAGAGTTACCTCTGCTGCAGAGGATAAGTTCATTAGAGTTAACTGCATCTCAGATTGCAGCCCAAATGCTTCACAGAGTAAATGCTTTTTTGTTTTTTTGACCTTTATTTAAYWAGGGAAGTCAGTTAAGAACAAATTCCCGTCACAAACACTCAAACTGGACCATTTTATGTCCATTTCTTCATTCAAAGACTCAATCATGGACAYGCTTACTGACAGTTGTACCTTCTTGCCCTTTAGTCTGTTGTCTGTGCCCAATAATGTTTGTACCATGTTTTGTTCTGCTACCATGTTGTGCTGCTGCCATATTATGTTGCTACCATGTTGTTGTCATGTTGTGTTGCTACCATGCTGTGTTTTCATGTGTTGCTGTCATGCTATGTTGTTGTCTTAGGTCTCTCTTTATGTAGTGTTGTGGTGTCTCTTGTCGTGATGTGTGTTGTGTCCTATATACTTGATTTTTGATTTTTAATTCCAGCCCCCGTCCTCGCAGGAGGCCTTTTTCCTTTTGGTAGGCCACCATTGTAAATAAGAATGTGTTCTTAATTGACTTGCCTAGTTAAATAAAGATTAAAAATAAATAAAACACAAATATTTTGCCATTCACCACTTCATCTACACTGATTGAAGTGGATTTAACAAGAAAGAGCAGGTGTTCTTAATGTTTTGTACACATATTGTAGACCTCCACATACACATATATATATATATATATATATATATATATATATATATATATATATATCGTATTGAAGTCGGAAGTTTTACATACACTTAGGTTGGAGTCATTAAAACTTGTTTCTCAACCACTCCACAAATTTCTTGTTAAACAACTATAGTTTGGCAAGTCGGTTAGGACATATCTTTGTGCATGAACACAAGTAATTTTTCCAACATTGTTTACAGACAGATTATTTCACTTATAATTCACTGTATTACAATTCCAGTGGTCTGAAGTTTACATACACTAAGTTGACTGCGCCTTTAAACAGCTTGAAAATTCCAGAAAATGATGTCATGGCTTTAGAAGCTTCTGATAGGCTAATTTACATCATTTGAGTCAATTGGAGGTGTACCTGTGGATGTATTTCAAGGCCTACCTTCAAACTCAGTGCCTCTTTGCTTGACATCGTGGAAAAATCAAAAGAATATCAGCCAAGACCTCAGAAAAAAATTGTAGACCTCCACAAGTCTGGTTCATCCTTGGGAGCAATTTCCAAAAGCCTGAAGGTTCCCACTTTCATCTGTACAAACAATAGTACGCAAGTATAAACACCACGGGACCACGCAGCCGTCATACCGCTCAGGAAGGAGACGCGTTCTGTCTCCTAGAGATGAATGTACATTGGTGCGAAAAGTGCAAATCAATCCCAGAAAACAGCAAAGGACCTTGTGAAGATGCTGGAGGAAACAGGTACAAAAGTATCTATATCCTCATAAAACGAGTCCTATATCGCATAACCTGAAATACCGCTCAGCAAGGAAGAAGCCACTGCTCCAAAACGCCATAAAATAGCCAGACTACGGTTTGCAACTGCACATGGGGGACAAGATCGTACTTTTTGGAGAAATGTCCTCTGGTCTGATGAAACAAATATGAACTGTTTGGCCATAATGACCCATCGTTATGTTGAGGAAAAAGGGGGAGGCTTGCAATCCGAAGAACACCATCCCAACGTGAAACACGGGGTGGCGGCATCATGTTGTGGGGGTGCTTTGCTGCAAGGGGACTGGTGCAGTTCACAAAATAGATGGCATCATGTGTAAAATGATGTGGATTATTGAAGCAACATCTCAAGACATCAATCAGGAAGTTAAAGCTTGGTCGTAAATGGGTCTTCCAAATGGACAATGACCCCAAGCATACTTCCAAAGTTGTACTTCCAAAATGGCTTAAGGACAACAAAGTCAAGGTATTGGAGTGGCCATCACAAAGCCCTGACCAATCCCATAGAAAATGTGTGGGCAGAACTGAAAAAGCGTGTGCGAGCAAGGAGGCCTACAAACCTGACTCAGTTACACCAGCTCTGTCAGGAGAAATGGTTCAAAATGCACCCAAATTATTGTAGGAAGGAAGTGGAAGGCTACCCAAAATGTTTGACCAAGTTAAACAATTTAAAGGCAATGCTACAATACTAATTGAGTGTATGTAAACTTCTGACCCACTGAATAGTGATGAAAAGATAAAAGCTGAAATAAATCATTTTCTCTACTATTATTCTGACAATTCACATTCTTAAAATAAAGTGATGATCCTAACTGACCTAAAACAGGGAATTTTTACTAGATTAAATGTCAGGAATTGTGAAAAACTGAGTTTAAATGTATTTGGGTAAGGTGTATGTAAACTTCCGACTTCAACTTATATACTGTATTCTATCCCATCTACTGCATCTTGCCTATGCGCGAGCCATCAGTCATCCATATATCTATATGTACATATTCTTATTCTTCCTTTACATTTGTGTTTTAAGGCAGTTGTTGTGAATTTTGTTAGATATTACTGCACTGTCGGAACTAGAAGCACAAGCATTTCACTACACTTGCATTAACATCTGCTAACCATGTGTATGTGACCAATACAATTTGATTTGATTTGATTTAGAGCTCCGAGACAGGATTGTGTCGAGGCACAGATCTGGGGAAGGGAACCAAAAAATGTCTGCAACATTGAAGGTCCCTAAGAACACAGTGGACTCCATCATTCTTAAATGGAAGAAGTTTGGAACCACCAAGACTCTTCCTAGAGCTGGTCGCCCGGCCAAACTGAACAATCGGGGGAAGGGCCTTGGTCAGGGAGGTGAGTTCCTCTGTGAAGATGGGAGAACCTTCCAGAAGGACAACCATCTCTGCAGCACTCCACCAATCAGGCCTTTATCAGGGATGCAAACTAGTCACCTTTGGCGAAATTCTCCGTTTTGAATCCAAAATAGGTGACTTACATGATTCGTGTAGATCCGATGAGACATGTTTGGACGAGGGGTGGCTTTGGATGACTACTGGCTGTATGCGAACGAGTGATGCACATTTGCTTGTATGCGAACGAGTGATGCGCGTTTGGAGCAATACTGGCTGTATCCAATGCTCAGCTAATCGTTCACATAACAACAGAAAGCAGCATGCAACTGAAGAGAAAAAGAAAAACAAWTTTCTAGTTACAGCATCASCACGCACTYGGCAGTTTGCCAGTTAATTCACAGCAGCGCCTCCCCTGAACGATAATGAAGAGGTAGGTGAGAAGCCTGACCACRGAAACAGGGGTGAAAAGTTGATGAAGCTTACTTCATGAGCTGTAACCGAAAACTGGAATTTGAAAAATTTGAGGTGAGGGAGAAAGTGTGGTGGAACAAATATTGTTATCATTGTTAAGTATCTTGCTATCGTAAACTCACCCCATTCCGTACAAATGTGCGCAACCGCGACATTCAAACGAGGCTGCAAAGAAAACTAATGGGACTGTAGCGACTGTGTTGACTTCAAAATCTGGGGTGTGAACTATGTTTCTATTCATGTGTTGATCGACATGGTAATGGCTCTATCGTATTGGAGAAAAGTTGAAAAAACTGACCCTCCGTTACATCATGACCTGTCATGCCGTAACGTACAGCACGCATAAAGCTACTATTTCTGTCTTTCAATCTCTCTCCACCACGTGTAGCACTTCTCTCATCGTTTAAAAACAAGAAATGGACAGTGACGGGGTAAGGGGGAGATACCTAGTCATTTTTTGCGTCATCACTGCATGGGATCATGACTCTCAAGCCGCTGTTTACTTCTGAAGATCACTTTAGCACCGCCCTAAAAACCCAATTCAAATTCGACACAAGCCTTCAAATAGGTATGTAATGACACATTATATAAACTCTTTATTGTGATTTATTTACATTTTAGAGGCGATAAGGTGATAAGTTGGACAGATTGAGTGAAAAAAAGCAGTTTTCCGACACGACAACTGTCCTTCTCACTATCACGCATTAGTTTTGCTTCCCCACCCGCCATTTTTAAAAAGACCCGACGGAGCTCATTGCCTTGTTGAATTATGCAGAAACGGGCAGCGTGGAGCTCATGTCATTGATATTGTTTGAAAGGGGAGAAATTGTGCTTTACGATGGTATTGACATTACAGTTGATCTGGAAGTATTACGTTTTTGGGGCGCTAAAATAAGGTCAATTGTACGGACCAAGGCGATGTACAAAAGTGAGGGAGTTTACGTTAGCTGGATCTAATTATCCGTTATAGCTTGCCAGCGAAATGTTGAGCAACATTATCCAACTGAACTGATCAAATAATTGAGTTTATGTTGTGAAAATTAGCTGGCTAATAAAGTCAGCTAGCTAACGTTACAACATGAGATGAGCTAACGTTAGTAACCTAACTAATTCGCTATAGTATTCATTGGTAACGTTATATGACTCCTTGCCGTTCCTCAAGTTATAACRCATTATTTGCTTACTGGACCCTGGCAMKCTGTGTGAAATGTTAACTAGYTAACTTGTTTCCCTAACTAATTAACTAGCTAACGAACTCACTACTATCTGTGAACTAATGTTTTCCCTCTACAGTACAGTAAGTTATGTGGTTAAGTTATGTGGATAAAAAGGGGTATGCCAGGTGTACTCTCTGCCTGAAAAAGATCAATTATGCCAACAAAGGGTATCTTGCTCTGCTGGCACATTGTAGAACAGATGTCCACAGGCAGAAAGTGTACAATGTAATAATGGGCAGTGTAGCCCAAGATATTGCTTTTGTTGTGTTGAACTTGACAGTAACACTTGTATGTGAGTGAGGGGGAATTATTACATTTTTTACTCAGTCAACGTTATTTTTGCACACATGTAGCCTTGTGCACTTGATCGGTGGCCACTATAATAGAACAAAAATAGAATGCCTGTTTGTTTGTTTCATTCTATTTCTACTTAAGATGTTTTTTYCACATGTGCAATATTTAGATGTGTGTGGTCACAAGCGTTCTAATATAAAGGCTGTCATGGCTAACTGCAATATTAGTGTATTGTTTTTTCTCAAGACGAGTGTCATTTGCAGTAAAGTCTAGGCAACAAATAACATTGGAATGCTTTCCTTACATTTTTTAGCTGTGAGTTAGGTTCACATGAACCACTTTTTATTTTAGACACAGAGACTGATCATGTAGATCATATTCTTTGTTTAATTAGTTAAAACCTGCATTTTCCCCTAGCAGGGATTGTTTTGCATGTTTCAGTGCAAAAACAAAGTGTCACCTTTTTCAGGCCCTCACCAGTTTGCATCCCTGCTTTATGATAGAGTGGCCAGACGGAAGCCACTCCTCAGTAAAAGGCACATGACAGCCCGCTTGGAGTTTGCCAAAAGGCACCTAGAGACTCTCGGAGAATGAGAAACAAGACTCTCTGGTCTGATGAAAGTCTGGGCCTCAGACTAGGGTGAAGGTTTACCTTCCAACAGGACAACGACCCTAAACACACAGCCAGATAACGCAGGAATAGCTTCGGGACAAGTCTCTGAATGTCCTTGAATGGCCCAGCCAGACCCCGACCCCGATCGAACATCTCTGGAGAGACCTGAAAATAGCTGCGCAGCAACGCTCCACATCCAACCTGACAGCGCTTGAAAGGATCTGCAAAGAAGAATGAGAGAAACTCAGAACACTGGTTTGCCAAGCTTGTAGCGTCATACACAAGAAGACTTGAGGCTGTAATCGCTGCCAAAGGTGCTTCAACAAAGTACTGAGTAAAGGGTCTGAATGCTTATGTAAATGTGATATTTCAGTTTTTTATTTGTAATAAATTTACAACAATTTCCAAAAACCTGTTTTTGCTTTATAATTATGGGGTATTTGTGTGTTGATTGATGAGGAAAAAAACWATTTAATCAATTTTAGAATAAGGCTGTAACGTAACAAAATTTGGTAAAAGTGAAGGGGTCTGAATACTTTCCCGAATGCACTGTATATAATGGTGTGTATAGACAGTATGGCATTGAAAAGGTGTCGTACTTGTATAGGATGATCCATGACTAGAATACAGTATATACATATAAAGCGAGTAAAACCGTATGTAAACATTAATGGTGGGTGGTAACCAGCTAGTAACAGTTATTATGGTTCAGGGCAGGGTATTGGGCGAAGGCCAGCTAGTGGTGAAAGTTTAACAGTCTGATGGCCTGGAGATGGAAGCTGTTTATTAGTCTCTCTGTCCCAGCTTTGATTCACCTACGTGTACTATCTCCTCCTTCTAGATGGTAGTGGGGTGAACAGGCCCACTGAGGTCCTTGATGATATTCTTGGCCTTCTTGTGACACCGGGTGCTGTAGATGTYCTGGAGGACAGGCAGTGTGCCCCTGCGGTTGCGGACGGTGCAATTGCCGTAACAGGCGGTGATACAGCTCATCAGGATGCTCTCAGTGGTGCGTCTGTAGAAGTTCGTGAGGGTCTTAGGGGTCAACCAAATTTCTTCAGCCTCCTGAGGTTGAAGAGGACCATTTCAGGTCTTCAGTGATGTGCACGATGAGGAACTTGAAGCTTTTGACCCTTTCTTCTTTCAATGTGGATGTGGGCGTGCTTTTTCTGCTGTCTCCTTTAGTCCACAATCAGCTTCCTTCGTTTTGTTGACGTTGGGGGAGAGGTTATTTTCCTGGCACCACTCTGCCAGGACTATCATCTCCTCCCTGTAGGTTGTCTTGTCATTGTTTATAATCAGGCCTACCACTGTTGTTTCATCAGCAAATGAGTTGGAGACGTGGGTGGCCATGCAGTCATAGGTGAGCAGTGAGTACAGAAGGGCGCTGAGCACGCACCCCTGTGGGGCCCCAGTGTTGAGGATCAGCGTGGCGGAGGTGTTGTTGCCTACCTTCACCACCTGAGGTCGACCCATCAGGGAGTCCAGGACCCAGTTTCACAGAGCGGGGTTCAGACCCAGGGCCCCGAGGTTAGTGATGAGCTTGGAGGGCACTATGGTGTTCAAGGCTGAGCTGTACTCTATGAACAGYATTCTTACATAGGTATTTCTCTTGTCCAGGTGGGATAGGGTCGTGTGCAGTGCAATGGCGATTGCATCATCCTTGGATCTGTTGGGGCGGTATGCGAATTGTAGTGGGTCTAGGTTGTCAAGTAAGGTGGACGTGATATGGTCGTTAACTAGCATCTCAGAACACTTCAGGATGACAGAAGTGAGTGCTACGGGTCAATAGTAATTTAGTTAAGTTACCTTCACTTTCTTGTGTACAGGAACAAGGGTGGACATCTTGAAAAAATTGGGGACAACAGACTGGGATATGGAGAGATTGAATATGTCCGTAAACACTCCAGCCAGCTGCACATGCTTTGAGGATGCTCTGAGGACGCGGCTTATTTCAGCACCAATATTCAGCATTACTTTTCAAAGTCACACATATGTCTGTGTCATTGGGGCAAATCCTAACTTCCACTTAAGTTGAATTTGAACTTTAAGTTTCCCATTGAGATTAATGCACGAATAGGTAAAAATGCGTGTTGTGGAAGTTAAGATTTGACCCATTGAGTCAATGATGTGGTTATAGACGCTACTTTGATGCTCTTCCCTCCCTATCTTCCTCCCTCCCTCTCGCTCCATCACTCCTCTGCAGTGGCCTGAGGGACAGGGTCAGTATTCTGGTGGACGGCTCGCTCATCATTGGCAGTGTGAAGCCAGAGGATGCTGGGAGATTCACCTGCAGCCCCAGCAACAGCCTGGGCCGGCCCCCATCCGCCTCGGCCCAGCTCACAGTGCAATGTGAGTGTCTCGCCCTATCCTCTACAGTCAACCCATACCCCTTATCATAATAATAATTTGTCCTGTTACACATGTTTTTCTTGCATATCCCTCTGAGACACCCGCAGGGAGTGGGGTCACGATTGTAGAGCAGCCCTGGAGAAATTTGTGTTAAGTGCTTTGCTCAAGGGCACAGCGACTGATTGTTCACCTTGTCGGTTACGGTATTCGAACCAGCGACCTTTCGGTTATGGCACAACGCTCTAACCTCGAGGCTACCTACCACCCTGCGCTTGTCAAGATGTGGGTCGTGTTCATCAGAGCACACAGAGCTACTGGGTGTACACTACAGCAAGATCCATCCTACTCTAACAATTCTAATTCTACTCATCAGCCGCACTTAGGACATTGATTGACTGATCCTAGATCTGTGCTTATAAGAGCAACTTGAACCTGCAGCTGTGCTATTGAGCAGTCCCACTGCAACTGTGTACATTCAGTCCTGCTGATGCTGTTCTCTACTTAATGAGTGTTATACTACCTAACCACCCTATGAATCACAAGCCAAATACCAGTTTCCATATTACTGTATGTACATTTAATGGCGATAAAGCTTTACAGGAAATATGGCACGATATCTGGCCATGGTATGCACCAGGGATCATCAACTAGATTCAGCGCGGGCGGATTGTTTTTCTTGAGCGGATGGTCGGGGGACCGGAACATAATTACAAATAATTCTAGACTGCAAATTGACCATAAGAAGCCCAAACAGATAGAATATTTGACAAAAACATAATAATTTCAAACCTAGCTTTCATTTATATACGATCACATATACCTCTCTATTATGCGTGGGAATACTTTGGAACAGATTTCCAAAATAAAAATCACTCAAACAATTGATTTATTTATATAAAATCATGTCACCAGTTGGGGAACCCTGGTATAGACTTAGTTAAATAGAACCCCTCTCTCTCTCTATCCACTGCACTGTGTAATTGAGATTAATTGGAGGTTACACTGTTGTGTGGTCTCCGAGACAATTTCAGACCCCCCACCCCATATGCCAAGTGGGCATATTAGCCCTAACCGTGATCCCATTCAACCACTACACACACTGTGTCTCTAAACCCCAACACGCACACACACACACACACCATTCCCAGGAGCCCTGCGGGTTAGAATTGAAACAGTGACCTTGAAGTCACTCTTCTTCAAAGTCATTTGAGTCACTTTCACCAATGTTCTCCTCGAATTAAATGCTCTCTTTCTTTCGTTTTTCAGTCACACAGGCTTTGTGTTTGATCAGAATTAATCAATATTACACGCAACCCGCCTTTCACTCATGAGTCGTGGCATTCAAAAACTCCAGCCCTGTCATTCCCCCGAGGTAAATCAGATGTATTGTAATCTAAATTAATGGAGGCGAGGATGAATGTTGCGCACCGGTAATACCCATCCACCACAGAGATGTGGCCCCGCGTCGGTGGGTAGTGACTCGTCTGGGTAGCCAAGGCAACAGACATGTTGCATTCCCCCGCTCTATCTCCTCCTCCACGGCTCTAAATTAGATCTTTTTTTTCTCAGGGCCCAAGCAGGAGAAAACAGCACCAGTCATGAGGGAGGGAGGAAGTATTACACCATTGCTTTCAGAGACCAGACACTTTTTTGACACAGAGATAGAGGGAGCTTTTTTATTTTCCCAAAGCAAGTCACTGCTAGAGCCAGGATGCAGAGAGCGAGAGATTGCTAGCTATCTAGCGCTGTTCTATTTTTAGACTTTGGATGATATTCTTGTCTGCTCGGCTGCCACTGAGGTCTTTGTTGAGAGTTGGAGCTGAGTAGTAGTGGTATAGTGTGATTACTGTATCTCCAGGGTTTTTAGGGTGGTAGGATGTAGATAGACTGAACTACCAGGATATGCTTTCTCTCTCCATCTCTTAATTCTCTCTCTCTCTCTCGCTGTCTATTTTTTAAATTGAACCTTTATTTAACTAGGCAAGTCAATTAAGAACAAATTCTTATTTACAATGACTGCCTAGCAAGAGGCATCTGCAGCTTCCTGCGGGGACAGGGTCTGGGAATAAAAATAMAAATATTCTCTCCATCTCTCTTTCTGTTTCTCCTCTCATCATCTCCTACCTCTCTGAATCCACATTGTCAACCTAATCTTTCTCGCTCTCTCCTTCTATCGCTCCTATTCTCTCTTCTCCCTCCTTGTCTTCCTTCCCTTTCTTCCCCCTCTCTTCCCCCTCTTAGCTGTACCCCCCCATCTCTGTGCCCTCTCTTTGGGGGGATGGTTGGGGTGCATGCTGCCATGCTTCTATACCTGCCCCAGGAGAACAGTACCATGGAGGCAGCCACACACACTCACACACACATACAAACACACACACTCTAATGTTCACACTCACACATGCCACAACACACGCCACACACACACACAGACCAAATTTGTCCACCGTGACCTGCTGTTTCGGTGCTGCGTGCGTGTGACAGGACCTGCAAAAGCGAGGGAAAGGGAGAGTGAAAGAGAGGAGGGGGGGGAGAGGTGACATCATCCTCTGTGGAAACCCTCTCCTCTGCAGTGATGTCAGCTCCAGACGCCAGGCAGACAGGGAAGCAGGCAGACAGGCAGCGTGGGCGATAGCGGCCCCGCTAGACCACTGATGGCACTGCAGCACGACGACAAGATTACAGTCTGTGTGTGTGTGTGTGAGAGAGAAGAGAGAGAGAGAGAGAGAAGAGAAGAAGAGAGAGAGAGAGAGAGAGAGAGGAGACGAGAGAGAGAAGAGAAAGAGAGAGAGAGAGAGAGAGAGAGAGAGAGAGAGAGAGAGAGAGAAGAGGAGAGAGAGAAGAGAGAGAGAGAGAGAGAGAGAGAGAGAGAGAGAGAGAGAGAGAGAGAGAGAGAAGAGAGAGAGAGAGAGAGAGAGAGAGAGAGAGAGAGAGAGAGAGAGACATAAATACATGTGTGGATATGTGCATGTTAGATAGTGTGAGTGTGTGCGTATGCTAGCTGTATCGAGAGTGGCACTACCCCCTCATCTTTCCTATAAATAGACTGTGGCACCTCGCCAAGCATTATGTTTTTTCTAAACCGCTCCTTTCTGAGCTGCACCGGCCGTCGGACGGATATCCATTAGCTCTTTGTGGAGCATGGCTTTGTGGCCATAT